>NC_066288.1:2460000-2767500 GCF_905404315.1 Leptidea sinapis | reverse complement strand
AGCACGTACTCGCGGTGTAAGAGGTTCTAAGATCATTACCCACTGGTCAAAACTATATCGTAACAGACAGACATTAAAGTCAAGTTATTATTAAAATACTTTTAATAGAACTAGATATATTTAAATATGCGTAAAAGTATTTGTTTACATAATAATGCAGAATAGTCATAAATATACCAAAATATAAATTACTAAACATGAAAGTGTTTGCCACAAATTGATCACACTTCAGGATAATGCGATATTTATGTATTTCTGTTCATATAGATATTGTCATAATTTTAAAATCCTTAAATTTAGATCGATGCGACTCAATTATAATCTTAAAAGATACGAAAGCATATTTAACATGAACACTTTTCTTGCAGCCTGTCTATAATGCAAAGCCGTCAGGTAGTATCTACGCTAGTACAATGAATAAGCCCATTTAGAAGTAAAAAATCTTCTTTCCGTGGTATTTCCAGGTATACCTATCTAAGTATGTCATATTCTATGACAGATACCATTAAAATATCGCGTATGTACCTTAAAGACAGGAAACAAACTTGTCAACTTCTCTTTTTACAAGAGATTATGTGATCACGCAACATCACGTTAAAAGATGTTTTCCTAACTCGGTTCATATTAACTAAAGTACATAAGGTATTTTTGCGAAATGTACAAACGAATTGTACCTACTTAAGACCTAACTAACAAGCAATGTTCAACTCATGCGACCCTAGCGGAATAAAACTCTCAACTTATTTTCTTTGATACTTTCTGTTCTTCGAACTTTTTGTAATATTTATTAACTATTAATTCGCCAGCTCAATATATTTTTTATATCCTCGCGTCCCATATTAACAACTTAATAATAATGTTGTGAGATTTTGATATTATGTTTGGTGCTTAGTTTTATTTATGGCTCCGTAATATCGTTGTTTTCTTGAACAACGTAAACATTAATAACGTTATATCACGGGAATGGGTAAGTAATATTATGACGACAAACAATATCCTGTTTAAGAGATGTTGACAGATTTGAAGGCAACGCTGGCGTGAATTCCAATCTAGCGGCAAGCAGTCCGTATGAGTCGCATGACTCGGCGACGACGCGACGCCCCTACAGTATAGGGTTGACACCTTCTTTATTTAGTTTTATTTAAAAATTGTAAAATGGTAAATAAAGTCATTAAAATGTGGGGTTTTATTGAAATACACTTATACCACCACAACGGGGCCTATTTCTGCCGTGAAGCAGTAATGTTTAAGCATTACTGTGTTTCGGTCTGAAGGGCGACGTCGTAGCTGGTGAAATTACTGGGCAAATGAGATTTAACATCTTAAGTCTCAAGGTGACGAACGCAGTTGTAGTGCCGCTCAGAATTTTTTGGATTTTTCAGCTGAACATCCTGCCCGTCTCGTCCCTTATTTTCATAAAAAAAATAACTCTTGTGTTTGAGTTTATTTAAGGTTTTAAGAGTTTCTCTATCAGTCGATTTTGTGGTGATTTTTAATTATGTTTCTTTAAGAATCTGTAAATATGTAGCTGATATTCAGAGAATATATACGAGCAATTAGTTTCGCTAACAGCTAGCAGCGCAGTTTATAAGTAACTTTATTCCGCGGACATTAAAAGTTTACTTAAGCATTTGACCATTGAAAACACATGATTTGAATTTTGAATCTTGATTCATACAGAATCGCAAGGGACTAAAGGTGGCGGTGATTGTTCTCCGTCAGTTCTTCTAATAAGTAAAAATCACTTTATATTATCTTTCTTGTGTACTACAATTGACCATTAGTACGATTTCTAGCCACATATAGATATATCCAGTTATAGAACCGAATCGAAATATAATGATATATAAAAGAGTTGGACATGATAAAATATATAATAATATGGTGGACAACATCCTCACTTTAAAATTCTTTGATAGTGCATACAATAATGAGATGGAGAATATTAGCCATAAAACGGTATTATCGAAGGACCTTTAACGTTACTAACCGGTAAACAAATAAAAAGACTATTTAATTTGACAGCTGTCAATGGCAGACAGAGTTAATTGCTTTTGACTATGTTATTTGAATATATTGTAGCTTTTATACATACAGCAAGGATACTTAGTGGTAAAATCATTCAATTTTATACGCTTTATATTACGTTCGTCTATATCAATATATGTATTGGAATCTATGAACCTGATTTTCACCGACTTCTTTTGAAGTCCAGTTTATTTGAAAAATTGCATACGTATGTAAGTCCAACCCACATATCACGTAACAAAGAATATTTACATTTCTTTGACCCTGTATACCACGAAAGACCACCAGGATAGTAAAAATGATCGATACTCATGTACGAAAGAAAAAGAAATGGAGCTGGAAGAATGTTTTTAATACTAAAATTAAAAAATAGCTTCATCATTATGATATATCATATTATGAAATATAGCTTAAAAAGCGAAAGTTTGTTATTATTTAATACGTTTTCTTTTCAAATATTTTTTTTATTACTTGCCTAATAAATATGGTAATATAGTCTTAGTAGTGGAGAAAATGTCTTGATCAAAGACAGAGATAGTGTATATTGTCAAAATAAGTCTCGTGTGACAGCCCTGCGTGTGGCGTCCCGGAGCCACCCACCCGTCCTCAAACCAGACGCCGGCGGTTCATTATGCAGCCGCCCACGCCACGCGCCAATCACATACCGAAGCGATATTGCTCACTCTTTACAGATTTCTAGTTCAGGCTACTGATGGACTCTTCTTTAGGTTTCACTAACAACCAACTAGTCGACTAATTATGAGATCTGTCGAAGGTCTACAATATTGATAATTCTTACTTTAATAGTATTACATAGAACGTTACAACTTATAGAGTAAATATTTATAAATACCCATGACTTATTAATAAGTAACATTAGCTGACGCTTTTCTCAGACTTACGAATTCTAAAACAATATTTTTGTCGCGCTAACGCTGGCGGGGCAATAACCAGTCTGACAAAAAATCCTGAGTTAGAGTTAGGGTTTCGCTTTCGACAATTTCCTTCTTCCAAAGTCAATTGTAACGAAATTTTGGAAACTGAAAGTGAAAGAAGTATCTTGCGTCAGACTATTTCAATTATTTCCACTTATTGTTGTCGGATTTGTATAATAGGATTATGTTTGCGGTTGTATTGTAATGATGATTAGATCTTATATGATATTATTGATCTAGGGTTAAAACCCAATGAGGACACAGTCGATAATATTACTATGTAAACATTGCCGTTAATATTACCTCTAAGTTTCCTCTGAGAGCGAAATTTGTGGGCACGAGACGAAGTCGAGGGTCTCATGACACCTGAGTAGTAGAATCGCACTTTCCGCCGAGTAATGAATGGCTGCTTCAAGCTACATCTTCAAGGGTAATAAAAACAATTTTTTTAACTGTAGCAAATAAATTTTAAATACCAATGTTGCAATTGAACGCAGAGTTTATACCTACCTAACTTAAATCTAATATATAAAATTCTCGTGTCATGGTGTTAAACATTGAACTCCTCCGAAGCGGCTTCACCGATTCTCATGAAATTTTGAGTGCATATTGGGTAGGTCTGAGACACGATTTTTTTTTGACATTTTTTTTAAATTTGTTTGATTATGAGTCAGCATTAAAAAATACATATAACTTCAAATTTTCAGCGATCTAAGATCAACAGTTACTTTTGTATCGCGATTTGAATATCGGCAATACAACGTTTGCTGGGTCAGCTAGTTGAATATAACTATTGAAATCTGTGTTGACAGCTATTAAAATATTTTAAAAGCAGTGCCGTAGTTTGTGTAGAAATTGTAACTGGACAGTCACATCGGTGTTGAAAATATTCAATAATCGAAAAAAACGAAAAACGCGTTAGAAATGGATATTCATACATTCATTCCGCTCGCTGAACCGTGTCGGTAATGGATTCCCATACAAGTTTTCTGTCCGCATATTTGTACGTAATGAATGACACAGTTTTCTTTTGTTGTGACGTCAGAACGAAGACTCTTTCTGAGTGTGACGAAAATAAACGGTGCTACAACTCTTTGGTGGTAAGTAGTGACGAGTTAAGCATGACGTTTAGCAGATAACGATACGTCCTGCCCATTACAATAGAATGCCGCTCAGAATTCTTGAAAAAACTAAAACTTTCAGCGCGTTATTTCGCTCGTTACTTTGAGACATAAATTGTAACACGTAACAGTCATTAGCCCCGTTATTTCACTATGTCACTTCGGACTAAAACAACTCTTTTGAACTACTACTTCACGGGAGAAAAATGCACAGTTGCCTTGCCCATTAGCCCTGATCTTGTGCTATAAAGCCTCTCACTGGTGGAAGAAGCGTTCAATTAAGACCTTCTACTAAATGTTATATCATTTCTTCCCTCGCACAGACACTTTGTGGAATCAATTACCGGCTGCGGTTTTCCCGAACTAAAACGACTTAGGGACCTACAAGAAAAGAGCATCCCACCTTAAAGGCCTTAAAGGCTTGTTGGGGATGTCCGTGGGCGGTTGCCTATCACTCTTGCCCATTTGCCCCCGCTTGTATAAAAAAAAAATCAAAAAATCAAAACATCAAAATACAGAACATATATTTATTTATATTTTTAACACCACCAAGAACCAATAACCATAAGTAGAATGAGATAAATTAATTAGATTGTATAAAATACGCAATTATTTTTATACTTTTTAGTACATAATATTATATCTATTGTTTTGGAATAGTGTTTATGAAGTCGGTTGTTTTATTGTTAATATTTCTTTTTGGTTTTTTGTGAAAATGAATGTCTACAAAATTTTGCAATGCAGCAATGAACGTAAGCGCATTGCAATTTTATTACAGACAGTTAGAAATTCCGCCACAGATTGCACCCTTACTGTAAGTCATTAAGGAGTTCCATTGATCATCATATTCGACTACGACAATAACTTGACCATAACGACGTAAAGGTAGGTGACTCAAATATCCGGATAGCATAAAAAAAGAATCGGCCGAATATCGTTAATTTGCTCCTAAGAATTCAAGAATTCCGTTACTTTGTCATGTATTCCAAAGTCAGAACGTAACCAAACTCTAACCAAACAACCTGTGAAGTATAATATCCTTTCCAATAAGAAAATAATCATCGAAATTGGTTGGCAAGATATTGAGTTTTTGTCGGTCACATACTTATAGCAAGACTTTTACGGTCTTCTCATGGATTCCATTATCAGATCTTGATCAAATTGCAATGGGATCACACGGGAAGCTTTCAAATAAACAAAAAGAATCAAAATCGGTTCACCCAGTCGAAAGTTCTGATGATATCAAACATAAAAAAACATGTTGATGAATTCAGAACCTCCTCCTTTTTTGAAGTCGGTTAAAAACTACCAACCATTTGAAATAATATGCCTCATACTCGAGAAGAACGCGGGTAAGAAACTGAGCGGGATTTTTTCTTAATTTAGTTACATAAACATATATGTAGTATAATATACTCAAATGTATAATTAAATAGCCTGAGGGCGTTCGCTCCATTCCCAGTCTGTGGTATCATTAAGAAAATCATAAATGTTTACACAAAAACGTTTTTTAACAACTTTTTTGAATTTGGTAACAACACATTTGTTTTGTACATTTTCTGGGATTATGTTGTAAAACCATAAGCATCGTTCAACAAAAGACTTACTAGCTCGACTAAATGGAGTAGTGGCAATAACAAGTTTATGTCTGATACATTTACATATATAAAATAATCAAGATTATATTGAGAGGTAACAGATAATATTTTAATTACATTCTTGGATTTTTTCTTTTAAATGACTGAAAGCTTACAAGAGAAAATTATACACAATTACAATACAAAATTACAAGAGTAAATTCACGGACT
The DNA here is from genome assembly GCF_905404315.1 of Leptidea sinapis. Classification (NCBI taxonomy): domain Eukaryota; kingdom Metazoa; phylum Arthropoda; class Insecta; order Lepidoptera; family Pieridae; genus Leptidea; species Leptidea sinapis. The sequence continues at coordinate 2,761,608 of NC_066288.1, read as the reverse complement.
AGTAAAAAAATGAGTACTCCGTGTCACCTTACATAATAATGTAGCACCAAAACAAGCCGATTAACGTGTAAATACATAGCCCCACGCACACACTTACACTACTACAGGCCGATAGGCGGCCATTATGAGAGTTGTCATCGTCTGTGACAGATCAGTTTGCGTCTCAATAAAATATTTTAAAAATGCCGTCGTGCGTTGTAAATAAGTGTAAAAACGATACTACATAAGTATTTGTGGCCATATATGATTATTTAAAGGATAAAAAATTGTGTAATTAGTATCCCCACACACACTAGCATAACGGTGCTTCACTTGCTAATATCACGGCGTGGCGCGGAATCCTTCTTTTTTTACTCGTCCGTGGAGTAAATTATACAAATTATGTATCAATAAAAATAAACATTTAATAAATTCAAGTAGGTATGTACCTACGGTAGTTGACGACATATAATTATTTAATCAACTCTAGCAATACGCGTAACTATTTGAATAAGCATATATTTTAATCAAATCTAAATTACTATTATTGTGGTATAAATATTATTACAAATGCTATCTCGAAAGAATTTCAACATAAAAAATAAAACGTGACTTCGAGTTTGTCACCTTGAAGGAACGGAAATAGCTTATCAGACACGGCGTGGGGGAACCTACGCGGTATTACATTATAGAGCCTGCTCGGAGTCCGTCGCCAACAAAAAAAGAAATTGTTGGGCCTCCTTACCGCAGCTCGGATAGTTCTTTTATAATATACTGTCTCGAACGTATGAATGAGAGATATTTATGAGACACCAACCTCCGCTCTTTAAAGGCCTACCTTCACAAAAATTATGTTCATTATTTCTCTATTTCTCATTTATGTCTGGTTTAAATTACACATGCAGACGCTCACGAAAAGAACGGATCTTACAGAAATCTTATCCAGAATGTAATAACGAATTAGCAACGATTGCCATACCGTGACCGTTATACATAGTTACTATTGCTATGGAAACCATTGCTATGACCTTTGACAAAACTAAGTCTGTTGGGTCAGCTTTTTTTTATGGAAAAGGAGGTCAAACGAGCGTACGGGACACCTGGTGTTAAGTGATCACTGATTCCCACATTCTGTTCCAACACCAGATGAATCACAAGAGCGTTGCCGGCCCTTAATGAAGGTGTACGCGCCGTTTTTAAAGGTAGCCATGTCATCTCGTCCGGGAAACACCGCACAAGGAAGCTCATTCCACAGTTTTGTAGTACGTGGAAGAAAGCTACTTATCGTTCAACAGATTAGCCTAACTATCACACGCGGAAATGCTGCCAGTATTCCTTGTATACTTCACCTTAGTGATAGTTTTAATTTTATGTAATCATAACTTTTTGAGTATTTCATATTATTTCATTTTATTCGTATTTGGGTTTTTTTAAATCTTATTATTAGGTTTTTTTTTTTATTTTTTTTTTAAGTTAGCCCTAATTGTGTGTTATTTATTTATAGTACTAGAACCAGCTAATTGACTGTTACAGCTTGTTGGACCTTATCTTGTCCCTCTTCTGCTTCTAACTAGTATCTCTTTTGCAAGCTGTGCCAATCTCTAAGTGGGTTTACAATTTAATAATAATATGTAAGTTCCACATTTTGTTTAGTTTAATAATGATTAATTGTAACCCGTTGATTGTCCTTAATAAATAAATAAATATTGTAAATATAGTGATAAGTATTGTTTTGTTTGAATAAATATTAAATAATATTTAATTGAATTCTTTTCTTTCTTTCTTTCTGTTAAACTTTGCTAATAATTGAAACTAAAATATCATACATACATACATCAATAGCATGTCTCAAGGTGACGCGCTCAGTTGTAGTGCCTCCCAGAATTGTTGGGGATTTCAAGAATCCTTAGCGGCACTGCATTGTAATGAGCAGGGCGTATCAATTACCATCAGCTGAACGTCCTGCTCGTCTCCTCCCGTATTTTCATAAAAAAAAAGAATAATGGACGAATGTTTTGCCTTATTGAACAATATATTATTATTAACACAAGTCCATACATTTGTATTGGAAATCTACATACAAAAAAAGTACAAAGTACATTCTGATACGCCCAATTCACAACATCAAAGAATACTTAATAGAATATATCTATAAAGTACGCCGTGTACCGGTTTCCTGCCCTTAATACCTCCCGCCAACACAGGCCCGGCTTTTCAATGAGACTTTAAATACCACAACTGACATTCCAACACAATTTCCCTTTTAACTTCACTCTCAAGGACCTTAATTTATCAATGGGTTTATCTTGCGGTAAGTGTGATTAAATTAAAAAAGGATTCATCTCGGTCTTCTTGTTTTATTTATTTACTTCTTTTGTGAGTGTTTGTCTCTCCCGCGTGGTTTATCTCGGATTCTATGAATAACAATGAGTTAATTGTGTCGTTTTAATTGGGACCCAAGACTGCTACATTATTATATTTTACTCATCGCAGTCACAAGACTGGGCTAAAACTATGTGGTTTTATAATTTGTTAACTTTCGCTTAGCTCATTAGGCGAAAACTTTGACTGTTTAATCAATAGATTAGGGGTTTTTTGGTTGGATACCTTTAACTTTTCAACATTTAAAGGGTGTTAATACATATTATTTGATATTAAGTTACTACAGATTAATACTTGGTGTTTACTATCTGTCTGTTAATATCTGAAACGGAAAAACTGATTTTGACGGGATTACGGAATTGTCCTTAGCTGAGAACGTTGCCCATTAGACTGAACACGCATATCTATTTAATAATTATGTATCACATGCACACATTACTCAGGACTTCTTCTTCTTTTTTTTTAATTACCATTTATTTACCAGCGTTATTAATTCATAATAATTTAACCTGCCAAACGTTGTTAAAGGCAATACATGTATATAGTTAATAGTTTTAATTTGTAGAATAGAAATGCTGTACAGTTTGCTCAAATAAATAAATAAAATAAAAATAAAAATTAAATACCACTGACAGAGGTCATAATTTTATTTTTGAAAATGTACAAGCATAAGAAAAAGCGACGAGACGAGCTAGACGTTCACTTGATAGTAAGTGATACGCCCTGCCCTTTACAATGCAGTGAGGCTTAAAATTCTTCATTGAACCCAATATTCGCGACATCACAATTATTGCGCTCGTCAAATTGAGGCATACGATGCTAAGACTCATTTGCCCACTAATTTGAAACTTGAAACAAAAGAATGCTTGCAAAAAGCAAATAAATTGTAAATTACAATATGTTTTTTAAGGGAATCCAATATTTTCTGAAAAAGATATAAAGAGTTGAAAATAATTGCTAGCAACTTACATTTTTTTGCTGAATTTAATGTCAAATTATCTTTTTTTTATTTCTCTACAGTGTACACGATAACACAGTTAAAGAAATTAGTTAAAATTTTGACATCTAGTAGAGGTCACCGCATATGGTTGGGTTACACTTTATTCTATAGTTATATTTTTATATTGTTCACATAAATTCTACAGGCAAACTATGTGTCATAGTTAAAATAATAAAATTAACTTTCATTTCATATATAATTAATTTGGTGTAATTACCAAATCTGGCAATAAATTTATTGTGGCTGAATGAGAGTCGACAAATATTTTTTTTCTATTCCCTATATAATTTTCATTTCAATAACGTTGAATTCACTTAAAAAAACAAGTATTTATCTGCAATTTACTGGCAAAAAATTGTTTCATTAAAGGTGTTAACGGTCAAATTTAACAGACACCTGTGCACAATCTATTTTACTATCATGAATCATTCATAAAACTTGTGTAATCTAAAAAACAGATACCTGCAGATTCAAGCGGCCGGAACTTAGACTATCCCATTCAAAATATTTTGGTGCTATTTCTCTGTATAACCGATCCAGTCTCACATTTGAAATCATCATCAAAAGTATGGTATGGTTAATTGATAATTTTTTTATAGTTTTAAAGACTTTTGTATAGATATATATCGTGTATGTGGATGATGCAGCTACTGTACTCAATAACTTTTGTTTTTAACTTACATTTACATTTTTGACTTGCTCGTGTAAGACATTGACTATTTGACGTTTGAGTGTGTTTGTTGCATCATTTTATATTTTACATATTATTATATTGTAATTGAAATGATTTGTAACTCGATGTAAATATAAATCTTGATATAAAAGAGTGGCAATGAGTTTCTTGCCACTTCTTCTCATTAGCTCAACCCTTTACGGAGTAGCGGTAGATTCAATAAGAAAAATTTTTTTTTTTGACATTCATAAGTGTCATTTCCGTGACCTACGTGAATAAACTGATTTTGATTTGATTTGATGTGATATAAGACACTAAGAAAAATTTAAAACCTATAATGTAGGTTTATTCGACGCAATAAATAAATTTCATTACATTTCATTTAATACACTTAGAATATCCTAGCATATAGACTATCTGACAGCCCGTTAATGTTTGACCAAATTTGATTACTCAATATTATGTGCGTTAGCTGGTGATTTAATAATCAAAATACTACGGAGGTATAGCAAGCGTGGCTGACTGTTTACGATCTTTCAATAAAAATCGGTTACAGTCACAATAAATTCGCTTACCTATTCTATCTTACTATATCTCTACGTTGTTAGTCTATACGCTAGTATATAGTATACACCATTCGGAGGCTCCTTTGCACAGGATGCCGGCTAGATTATGGGTACCTACCACAACGGCGCCTATTTCTGCCGTGAAACAGTAATGTGTAAGCATTACTGTGTTTCGGTCTGAAGGGCGCCGTAGCTAGTGAAATTACTGGGCAAATGAGGCTTAACATCTTATGTCTCAAGGTGACGAGCGCAGTTGTAGTGCCGTTCAGAATTTTTGGGGTTTTTCAAGAATCCTGAGCGGCACTGTCTTGTTATGGGCAGGGCGTATCAATTACCATCAGCTGAACGTCCTGCTCGTCTTGTCCCTTATTTTCATTAAAAAAAAATTGTTAGTCAATGGAATGTGAAAATAATTAATGTATCATTAATGAAATCGGGGATTTTACTCCTGGCAAAAATTCATATCACTACATCCTATTAAATGGTCATATTGCTATTGAAATTGACGTGAGCAATATTACAAGCATAAAATGAATATATTAAAGTTAGTTCCACTTAATAAACAATGGTCCAATATTGCGGGGAAATATTCGTGCATAAAAATATATATCTGTCGCAAACATGTATAAATCTTGTCTAGACAAGATGACTCGGTGATTTAAAATTTCAATATAATAATAATAAGGAGGATGTTGGTTAGTTGTCTTTATTTTATGAAAATAAGGGACGAGACGAGCAGGACGTTCAGCTGATGGTAATTGATACGCCCTACCCATTACAATGCAGTGCCGCTCAGGAATCTTGAAAAACCCAAAAATTCTGAGAGGCACTCCAATAATTTGTGCTTGTTACCTAGAGACGTTAGATATTAAGTCTCATTTGCCCAGTAATTTCACTAGCTACGGCGCCCTTCAGACCGAAACACAGTAATTTTTACACATTACCGCTTCACGGCAGAAATAGGCGCCGCTATCTACGTGAAATAGCAACAATGTTATACTGTCTTTGAATAAATGGATTATTTTACTTTAGGTTGCTTATTTTAGTACTAGCGAACCCCCTGTTTGAGCGTGCTTATTATTTAAAAAAAAACCGCACAAAAGCAAGTCGGACTCGCCTACCGAGGGTTCTATACTTATAAAAAAAAGGTTTTTTTCTTCCTTCTTCATAAATCGAAAATTATAATTCATTAAAAATAATAAAAAATCTGTTAAAGCTCATGCCATGAAGCCCTTTAATACGATATCTCACATGACATGATTAACTCATTTTAAAATTATGACCGCCCTCCGTTTCTTTCTTAAAGCCTCTATTTTTTATGGTTTTATTAAAAGTGACAGACGCATAATATCTGGGTTGTTTTGGTCTTTAATCTTGTAAAGTGTACATAAAAATGATATATTGTAAAAAAAAATAACAAAAAAGCAACCGACTTCAAAAAACACTATTTCAAAACAATAGATAGAGCACTAAAAAGTTAATTAATTAATTAAACTAAATCTAGTTACGATTTTTATTATTTTTGAATCGATGTCCTCTCGCCTTATTACGTCGCGCGTCCGACACAAGCACATCTCACCTATAACTATGTATGTGTCTATGTCTATCAAAAAATCGTAACTAGATTTAGATTAATACTAAGTGACTAAATACGAAATGGCACATTTTTTTATCTTTATTTATTAAGATATAAGAAACAAAAAACATATATTATTATAATATGTAATCTAATATATAAAATTCTCATGTCGCGGTGTTTGTAGTTGAACTCCTTCGAAACGGCTTGACCGATTCTCATGAAATTTTGAGAGCATATTGGGTAGGTCTGAGAATCGGATAACATCTATTTTTCATCCCCCTAAATGTTAAGGGTGGTCCACACCAATTTTTTTTGACAATTTTTTTTAAATTTGTTTGATTATGAGTCAGCATTAAAAAATACATACAACTTCAAATTTTCACCCATCTACGATCAACAGTTACTTTTGTATCGCGATTTTAATATCGGCAATACAACGTTTGCTGGGTCAGCTAGTTGTATATAAATTTCTTTGTTAAATAATGCTCTGACTAATCGCGCTCCCTCCGTCGACTCAACCCGACTTTATACAAACGAGTGTTACATATGCGAGCGTGACAATTCAGTCTCATTTAATACCCACAGGAGGTTTTAACTTTAACAGATTATTGCCTTCGCTGGAAACGCGTATTCGCAAATTAAATTGTATATCAGCAATGTTCTCAGCTGAGATTTACGTAGACTTTTTTATAGCGACATGAAAGTGATATAAAATCGAACCGTACTTTGCTGACACCGAAGTAATAAATGAGCGATCAATTTGTTTGAATACCATAATAATACAGTCTCCTCACGAGATTCGAGGCATTCCGTCGTTAATAAAACCGAAAGCCTGTATGAGTCAAACTGAACACGTAACATCGTTCTTGTTAAAACGTGTATCAACCTGTCAATTCAACGATATTCCTTTGTCGAGGTTTATCGCTCGCCAGCTTTTGTGGTGATATCAATGAGTCATATTTTATGTAAATAGAACTCGCTTTGTGACTGGTCGTATGACTAGTATCTGAATGGCATTCATTCAAGTATATACATGTTAGGAAACAATATTTTAAAGGCCACCTTGGATTTTGGTTACCAATACCAAGTTTTAAGTAAAGACTTACACACTTACTTACACTGACTTACACCCACAAAAGTGTGGGACGATGTACCTATATGCTTTTACAACAACAACAAGATCCCAGAAAATGTTCAAAACAAATGTAAAAACGTTATTCAAAAGAATTGTTAAAGTGAAATCGTTTGTGTGGTAAAGGTTACTACAACATAAATGACTTTCTTAATGATACCACAGATTGGGAATCGATTGACCGCCCTCAGGCTATTAAATAATGAGTTTAATTGTACAATATTACTTTTTAAACATAATTTTTCGATGAAAAAAAATGCCCGCTGAGTTTGTTGCGCCCGTTCTTCTCAGGTCTGAGGCATTCATTTTGGAATGGGTTGTAGTTTTTGATTTTCAATAAGTAATGTGACATCCTATTTTGAATAAAAATATTTGAATTTGAATTTGAAAATCAGGTGCTTTTGACCTTATATCAACCATTTAAAACCAATATGAACAAAACGCTTATAAAGTATGACTAGCTGACCCAGCAAACGTTGTATTGCCATATAAAGTATTTAAAAAAAAATTAGGGTATAAAAATAGATGTAACCAATTCTCAGATCTACCAAATATATCGTAATTATTGTATTCGATTGCCATCTTGCAACCCTATATCGAATTTGTGGATGGAACAGAATAATATAAAAATCGCGATGCAAAAATAGTTAGAAAGGTGAAAATTTGAAGTTGTATTTTTCAATGCTATATATGCGTAAAATCGGTTCAGCCGTTTGGAGGAGTTTCGTAACAAACACCGGGAATTTAATATATTAGATAAATTGTAGTCAAGTTTAAAAGGATAAATGTAATTATAGATTAAGGCTAGCCATAACAGCTAGTATGGCGTATGATAATGTACCAATATAGCTTTAATTATTTTTATCTACACCCATGCTTTAAATCCTCTATTAAAGATTCTGAAACAGTTAGCTTATTGCCAACATTAAAACACCCAATGTTCTAATAACCATTACATCACCCAAAAGAGTGTTGTAATGTTGTACTGAATTTCATAACAACACTCCTATGTTTTTTTTATCCCTTCATGCGCAAAGAGTTTCAACATACAGCCACATTCTTATTGCTCGATGCGTGGTATCTGTATGAATTTCAAAAAAAGAACATTTTCGTTTACGCGCGTCGAAAAAAAAAAGTAGGTTATTCGAACCCCCGCCATTTTTCTTCGATATTTTTATTGTTTTGTTTACAAAAAATGAGCGATTGATTTTAAACTGTGAATATTCGAGTGAATTTTAATTATTGCCCTATACAAAATGTAAATTACTACTAAAATAAATAAATGTTTCATTAATACTTATTTTATTTGTATATGACGAACGTAACGAATGATATTAGGTTACTACTAGGACTGGTGTTTTAATGCTAGCAGTAAGCTAGCTAACTGTTCCAGAATCTTTTAGAGGATTCATATTCTGGGTGTAGATAAAGTTTGTATGCAACTGTTGATAATTAGGTATTAAAACACTTATGTGACACTATTATCACACTCGGCTTCGCCTCGTGAGATAAATCCACATTCGTGTTTTAATACCCCTTATCACACAACAGTTGCATAAATAACTATTAAGACTTTATTAATTATATTTTAGTATAGTTAAGGTAGTTAATAAGTTATGTACTTCTTGTAAGAAATTTAATGAATTTTCATAAAATTTCCCACTCTAGAAAAGAGGATATATTAATCTCAAATATAATAATAGCTTTTATCTACACCCTTACATTAAAACACTCAATGTCCTGATAAACATTACATCATCTAAACGAGTGTTGTAATGAAATTCAATACAACATTATATAATCGGTTTTCGTAATAACATTCCTTCGGATGATATTATGGTTACTAGGACTGGCTTTTTTAATCTTAGCAGTAAGCTAACTATTTCAGTATCTTTTATACAGTATTCATATTATGGGTGTAGATAAAGTCTTGTATGCAATTTCTGTTGATAAAACACTTATGTGATACTATTATTACTAACCCACATCCGTGTTTTAATACCCCTTAATACACAACAGTTGCATAAATAACTATTAATATCTCCTTTTATGGAATGTCCCTCAGCTCGGCGCGTGCCGTTTGTCACAGGCCTCCCCCAAGTCTCCATTGAGCTCTATCATTCGCAACCCTTGTCCAATATGGCCCTAAAGTAAGTCGTATGTCATCCTCCCATCTCATCTTTGGTCTTACGTAACTTCTAGTGTCATATCTGGGATACCAAATAGTCACTTTAAAAAAAAAACACCCTCTAATACCAGATATCATCATCATCACACAGTAGAGCGTGAAATGATTGCTATCACGAAACATCTAGGCAAGTAGTTCGACATATCATAATATATTAAAGTGATTTTTTTTGTTTGCGTTGCTGCAGAAGTACAGGTTCTAACGCGCGTATTGACGGACATATACACTTTCAACGAACTCATATATTATTAACAATTATTTTTATGATTGGTGATCACGCGTTCCATACTCTCTTTTTAGAATCAACAGAGCGTTGCCGACCGTATAAGGCATCCAACAAACGTACATGTAATTACGAAAACCAAAATAACATAGGTACGTGGTGGGTGAGCTCGTACCAGGGACACAGAGGTGAGCGTCAATGATTCCTTATAGTTCGAGCATGTAACTCATTGTATCATTGTGTTCCAGAGTGCTTGGACGATTCACTGAAGTAGTAGTCTCCTAGTACTTTAACCTTTCTTTATAATTAGATTAAGTGTTACTTAATCTAATTGAAAAGTGACGTTTAACAATACTCTAATAATGTTCACAAGAATGATTTATAACATTACTACCTGACCCGACAGACGTTGTTCTATTCATAATAAAAAAAACTCTTGCGGATGGAATTTTGGAAAATCCGTTCTTAGCTGACCTCTACTCGGTGAAAAGAATATTCCTACCAAATTTCAAGTCTTTAGCTCTAGTGGTTCCAGAGATATCGTGATGAGTGGAAATACGTGGAAATCTCTTATATATATATATAGATTGAACTTCGGAAATGGATTGTCTTGATTCATACCACAAACTTTCAAGGATTGGCCTTAAGATTTGAATGGTCAGGGCGAATTCGAGACGGATCGGAAATTAAAGATTTGCGGGCTAACTCGTCATGCAAAATGTTCATTAAGTAGTTGCTGCAGATCTGAAGAATTGCTATTATCATTGCAGCATTGATCTCTTGACATCGATCAAGTTATTTGTCCATGTTGCCCATGAAGTATTATTGTAAAAATTTAAGCTGTGCATCTTCGAGAGGTTGCAGTGATCCAATACGATGGTGAATCTGTCCTTATATCAACAATATCAATATCAATATCTTTTTTTAGAATTAGCATACACAATACATAGGAAATTAAAAATGAATGAAAATACACTTTTACTGTATTGTGTGTAAGTATGTAAATAAATAAATACCTTGAATGTCGGATTAAATCCTCGTTCTAAGATGTCTGCCCCAAAAGAGCTCATTTGGAAACAAACATTGTATTTTTGAGTGTTTTCTAGAACACACTTGCAGAATACTCGCAAACAACGTCCATCGGCCCAATGCGAGTGCTAGTATGCAAGCAGTACTACAGTACAGTATAAGTACTGCAATCTAGTAATATAGTTATTTTTTATAATTAAATTTTTTCGTAATTTTTTTGATATTTTATGACTTATTATAATCCTATGTCCGTCTCCTTGCTCTAAGCTATCTCCTCACCAATTTTCAGCCATATCGGTAAAGCCGTTCTTGATTTATAAATAGTGTAACTAACACGACTTTCTTTTATATATATAGATTATTATTCATGTGATTTTAATGTTTTCTAAATGTAGGTACAGAAATGTTATCAATTACTGGATTCAATATAAGCTGTCTGAACTACGGAAGCCGAGGCATTTATAATTAATCCTCAAGCGGATCTCAGGGATTTGGTAACTTTTGAGAACGTAATGGGTTACAGTTAGACCGTCGTAATCTCAATTTGGCAACTGCATATTGTTGGGAGTTCGTTGAAATTACCCGTGGGAATAATCTGTAGCGTGACCAGCAGAGGGGCGAAGTGCTAACATTTTCCCAGTTTGTTTGCTCGGTAAAAAGTAAACACGTAGTCACAGACGTGAATATTCCAAAGTGGACTTTAGTAACCGCGCTTGTTCACTAAAATGCGACCTATTTTCCAACTAAGCGCGCGCTGGGAAGTAGACACAATTTTATTCCTGTCACAGAAGCTAGTGTATTATCTTAATAAGCTTTTTATGCAAAATGTGTTAGTTTGGAATATTAAAATGAAGTTAGTAAGCAGATACTTACTTACTTGGATAGCATTTTATCATTATTTATGAGTTTAACTGCGTCTGCATATTTATGTACAAGAATGTACTTATATAATTTTTTAAACACAAAATTTGTTAATGATTTTCGAATAGTTCTGTGGGAAAATCCAGCTAGGATTTGATTCATCGTGCTTGTATGTCATGTAGAAAGGTTTTTATAAATTATCAACTCTTAATTGGTCTAGTGTTTATTGCTTGTTCAATTTTTGTTTAGTCACAGTTTATGAATTGGCCAATTAAGCATTTTTACAACTCATGTGGACTTAATATAAGGAGTCTCTTAATTACTTACGCCATTGTGTGGTGGAAGTGAGTTATATCTACGTCAGCAGCATAAATAAAATGACAACAGCGTTTTTCAAAGTCAAAAATATTTTAGTGATATAAAAATCAAAAGTGCTCGTCAACGCCAATCACTAAATATACAATTCAGATACATATTAATTACACAAAAGTTTAAACATATACATATTTTTAATATAATGCAATCCAGTAAAACAATACAACGCTGAACCATAAAATCCATAAAAAAAAAAACAATATACTATTTAATTCCATATTGTAAATTTGTTTACGTAATCTTCAATACTGTAATAATCCTTCGAAATATTAAGTCTGCGCCAAATAAAACATTTAAATTTATTTATTGATAATTCAGATACACTTTTTGGTAATTTATTGTAAAATTCAATACCATATCATAATATTATGAAGTTTAATCAAACTGCAACTGTCGTTATTTTCTTATCATAATATCTGACCCACTTTTTTGTTATAATTACGCATAACGATTAGGGCACTAAAGGCAGCTTAGCAAGTCCCTTATATATTTCTCTGGATCGTCTGATATAATCCAAATCCAAGATTATTTGGTAAAATAAGTATTTTTTTTATGGAAAAGGAGGACAAACGAGCGTACGGGTCACCTGGTGTTAAGTGATCACCGTCGCCCAGATTCTCTTGCAACACCAGAGGAATCACAGGAGCGTTGCCGGCCTGTAAGGAAGGTGTACGCGCTTTTTTTGAAGTTACCCATGTTGTATCGTCCCGGAAACACCGCACAAGGAAGTTCATTCCATAGCTTTATAGTACGTGGAAGAAAGCTCCATGAAAACCGCACTATGGAAGACCGCCATTCCGTGACCTTTTCAAGAGAGGTCTCGATAGAAGATACAAGTTTCTCCCGGCACTGGTTGACGATTTCCCGAGAGACATAGCCTGTGTATACGGCATCACCAGTGCTGTCGTCTGCATAGCAGTGTATGTTGGAGGTGTCCAACATATCATTGATATGCAGAAGAAAAAGTGTGGGAGATAGCACACAGACTTGGGGCACTCCAGCGTTCACGGGCTTAGGATTCGAGCAATGACCGCCGAAAACGACCTGTATGCTGCGCCCAGTGAGGAAGCTGGAGGTCCACTTGCATAAGCTCTCGGGAAGCCCAAATGATGGAAGTTTTGCGAGAAGCGCGTTGTGCCATACGCGATCAAAGGCCTTCGCTATATTCAAGCTATACGCCAGGCCTTCCCCCTTGCTTTCGATAGCCGCCGCCCATCTATGTGTTATATACCTAACACCAGAAGATCACCTGCCGATCGACCATTGCGAAAGCCGTACTGTCGGTCGTACCAAGAGCTGGTGGTTAATTATGCTCTCCATTATTTTGGAGGGCAGGGAGGTAATGGCTATAGGCCTGTAGTTTGCCGGATCCAAACTGCCTCCTTTTTTTAGGATCGGATGGACAAGGGCTGACTTCCATGAATCAGGGACTACGCCTTTTGAAAATAAGTGCCGCGTTAGCACCGGCGTCAACTCAGGGGTACACGTTCTAAGCATGATTGGAGAAATGCCATCCTTCCTGACGTCCAACGAAAACCGAGCTCGCCTAACAGTTTTCTGTCTGAACTGTACTTCAGGCATAGAGCTCTGACACCGCGTGGTCGGCGGTGTTTTTCCACCGTCGTCAAGAGTCGAGTTGGAGGCAAAAAGAGTGCACAGGAGATCGACGAATGCAACGGTGGCATGAACGGCTGGTTGAAGTTACCAAGAGCAGCTATCGAAAACGACCAGAACTTGCGTGTACCGGTCAGGTAATTGGAAAGCTGCTCTCCGATTTTGACGATGTGCTTCTTTTCGCAAGGGCGATTTGCCGCTTAAAAAATCTGGAGGCACGGTTATATTTCCTCTTTAGAATTTTGCAGTTCGGATCTTTTGAACCCAGCGCCGCAACCCAAGTTCGATACGCCTGTTTTTGCAGTCAGATGCTGCTTTAACTGACGCATCGAACCAGGGCTGTGATCTGCCCTGCAGTATCACATTGGCTACTGCAACGGCGCAGGCACTAGGATCATCCGAAGGGAAACAAACCTTGCCCCAAGGGTAGGATGCAAAAAAGGAACGCATCCTATCCCAATCTGCTGACTTATAGTGCCAAACGCGGCGGGTCGCTGGTGGTTTGCGACGTTGGCGTCGTTTAGGCACTACACTCCTGTCCATGCAATGGTCGGCAGAGTGGGGCGTCGACAGAATCGGTAACTATCGGGATGTGTAGTCAGCAGAAGATCTAATAAGGATAGCATGTTCCTGTCCACATCCGGGGGCCGCGTTGGCGACTCAACCAATCTGGACAAACTATACGCCAAAGCAAAATTATGCACAGTTCGCCCTGCGTAGTCTGTGGTACTTGATCCAAGCCATTCAGCATTGTGCCCGTTGAAATCACCCAAGGCTACGATTTCAGCGGAGGGGATCTGTGCAAGCACATCGTCAATTGGCGCTTGAACGCAGCCCATGAGGTGATCGGTTTCTGCGTTACCACTATGGGACCTGTAAACACACGCATAGATACGGACGCGGTCCTCAAAATCTAGACGTATACTACAAGTATATACAATATACATATACATTATGAGAGAGAGTACCTACTACTGTTCAAAGAAGAACAAAATTACATTACAGCGTTGCATAGTAAAATAATAGGTCCTTCTTAACTTCGTTGCTCGCTGGAAAGATGATGTAAAATTGTGTCTTGATTTTCCAGTAGCATCGTAAATATGCGATGCATTTTTTACAATATTCGCCGCGCTTTTGTTCCTCAGGGCCCTAATATTTAATTTTGCATCGTCGTCATTTTTATGATAAAGTTTGACTGTTATGTTAGCTTCAAGAATATTCAGTCACAATTTTATATGCAAGTTGAAATCACGTTACTCTACCAGTGGGAGGCTCCTTTGGACAGGATGCCGGCTAGATTATGGGTATCACAACGGCGCCTATTTCTACCGTGAAGCAGTAATGCGTAAGCATTACTGTGTTTCGGTCTGAAGGGCGCCGTAGCTTGTGAAATTACTGGCCAAATGAGACTTAACATCCTATGTCTCAAGGTAACGCAGTTGTAGTGCCGCTCAGAAGTTTTGGGGTTTTTCAAGAATCCTGTGCGGCACTGCATTGTAATGGGCAGGGCGTATCAATTACCATCAGCTGGACGTCCTGCTCGTCTCGTCCGTTATTTTCATGAAACAAAAATATTCAATTGAAGATTAAGAATACGTCTGCAAGCACGTTCACATGGCACCTGGACATTCCATTATTTTGCGTTATTCCTGGTTTTAATAATAGAAATCAGCGAGCCGCTTAATTTCTATTATTAACCGACAAACGAGAATCAACAAAAAGCAGGAAGCGGATAGGGGATTATAAATACGTGACGTGAAACGAAGGATGTTGATTTTGTTCCCCACATAGCGTTGTACCTTTTGTTCAGAGAATTGCAAACATTTTTCTCCGGCCGTACCTGAGATATTGCCCCTCGCCTAATTTCGTTCCAATGTTACCGTTCTCTCCGATTAGGGTCTTATTTAAAAGTAAAAATGGACCTACATTTAAATTGACTTTTAGTAGCTTGATAAACCTTAATGTACAATATAAGATAGTTAATATTGTTTGAAAGTAAAGGTCTTTTCAACGTATCATGTTTGATTTTGAACTTTGCCTTTTTAATAGATATGGTTGCAATATTGTAATGATTATTACTGAGATAAGAATGGATTCACACAATATTAGTAAAAGCATGCTTAATGGTACACTAGTCGACGGCTCAATATTATTAAGTTAAATGTATGCTATCTCATCTAACATTATGTGCGAAAGTGATAACACGCTGTAAAGAGTAGCAAAAAGCTAATGCGCTCAGAAGTACATAATTCATTATAATGAATGAATGAATAAATTATTAACAAAAACGAAGCGTTATATTTTATCATAAATAATAATTAAATTCTATGTTTCGACCAACAAAGGATTATAATGTGTTAGTAAGAAAGTGACTTAAAATATAGTATTTATACAAGATATCTTAAAATCTAAACCTTCCTAACCTAGGACAGGACCGTCTTGTCAATATTTGTATCATACAACAGTTTATAAACAGGCCATTAGGCATATTGATATTTTGAAATAACTACTGAATGTGCGTGTTCAAAATCAAACTATTTGAAATTTTAATTAACTAAACAAACTACATAATTTCTTTATTTACGATCAAAGAAACGTTAAATTTACTGTTGAAATATTGAAGTTTCGAGACCTATAACATTCAACACATTATCTTTTCTAGTTTTTGTTTCCATACAAGGCTAGGTAAGAATGAGACGAATAAATATTACTTTTCATTTTAAACGTAAACCGTTAATCAGGTTAGTAACCGCCAACCTAAGTTTATAATAGAAGAATGACCGATTATCGCAACTTTAGCAATTACTTTCGTCTGGTGAATGAGGTAATGTCGAACAGCCGCAAAACACCTGGTGCACCTGTCCGACTTACGTGACTACTGCCGATGTAATTACAGCCACATGAGACAATACACAGTTTTTTTTTCGAGAGGAGGAAAATACGTTTACGTATTTGGGCCCCGAAACGGGACCCATATGTCGGACGGATATGAAGGCTTTTTCAGCGACGTAGGACATAGGACGTGGGCCGTGGAGGCCGCAAAGACTACGCAACAACAGTCGCGGGGCGGCTCCTAACGAGACTCGAACCTCGGACCGGCTTTATGCTTGTTGGATATACAGAGTGGCCGTGGCGGTTGTTATAGGGACTGTGGTTCCGTCGTGTGGCGATCTGTCATAATTCTTTTCAACGCCACAAGGCGTTCGATGGGCGCCACTCCACGTAGTGAAACAAAGAATGTGAGGATGAGAGATATACAATGGACGATAGATATGGCCAGATTTCAAGTCCTTGGAGCATGGAATCAAGGTTTTTGTTTCGTGTGTAAATCAATACCACTTTATTCATATAAGTCAAGAAAATAACACTTATGAATGTATAGAGCTTTCTTTTTTTTTAAATTTACCACCACTTCGAAAAAGGTTGAGCTTTAATGACAAGAAAATTTTTAGAGTATTGTAATTTAATTTGTAAAATTTATGAAGTACTTTGTAAATAAGCCTTACACGAGTATGTCATAAAAATAAATGTAATCTAATAAGTAAAAACACAAGAGTTATTGAGTACAGTAGATGCATCTGATCGGTGACGAGCGCAATTGATGTGCCGCTAAGAATTTTTACATTTCAAAATTCTTGAGCGTCATTAATTCTCATATAAAAATATAAAAGATGTAGACATAATATTTACGTATAAATAATTCGATACATTTTTAGAAGCGCACAAGTTTCTAGATGGCATTGAGTGTTTTAGGATTGGGAAGCTTTAAACTTGTTCTAAGCAGCTCTGTTTCTTCAAGAGGCTTACCATCTGTTAAAAGAGAAAAGACCACTTTGCACTCAAGTATACTTACTTTCTTTATTTAAAGGTTTATGTTTTCCACCTTTATTTATACGTGTGACCTTATTTAGACACTGACTTACTAAATCTGGCCAAACTTCGTTGTGGTTCAATGTTATAGTATAAAGAAATAATGTATACAAAAGTTAATTGATAAAAAAAATAACAGAAATACATGTCAGAGTCTAATGCTACCTTACCTTCAGCATTTTATCTTTTGGCATGATTCCGTGTCTTTTTAAGGAATCATAACAGATCGAAAATTATTCGTTTGAAAAAAAACTTCTGTTGTTTGGAAAAAAGAAGGAAATTTAACCAAATTTTTTTTAAGGTAATTTAAATAATATATATTCTTATTTATTTATTATATATTTATTTATAACAATAACAAAATACAAGGCAAGGCGATTTTATTTGCAACTAAAAATGGTTTTATATTATTTGTGAGACCTTATAGGATATCAGATGAACCATAAAAACCATTTGTACCCCTTTTTCCTAGATGGTGGCCGTGAGACAAGGGTGCAACCCCACAAAATGGATTTAACTTTACACTAACCCCTCCTTGATATCTAAAAAATAAAATTGCGTCCTCTCAAATGCAACCCCAAATGTAACTTTTCAATGGAGCAACTACACTACACAAACATGAAGAATGTATGTAGATACATAATTATTGTAAATAAGAATAATGTGAAAGTAAGTTTTTTTGTTCCGCTTTCACAGTCAAACGATCCAGCTGATTTGCATGAAATTTTGTGTGTGTAGATTTTACATAATTTAACATTATTAAGAAACATTTTGCCATTTTCAAGTGATATCTCTCACTTCTGAGATAAGTATATAAATATAATTTATACCAAAATTTATGGATGGGGTAATTGAGAAATACAACTTTATATTTCAAGAAATAATAGACAGAAATATTTAGTAGCTTTACAATATTATGTCGATAAAATAATGTCTTTTTGAAAACAAAATTTATGAACGATGCGGGACTCGAACCCGCGACTTCTGACGTTTCATGCGAGCGCTCTTCCACTGAGCCAACCGTTCAAGTAACGTAAAGTCATAAATCTTGATGTCTTTGTTCAACTTCACAGCCGGTTGTGGCTTCACGCACGGAACGTGAGAAGTCGCGGGTTCGAGTCCCGCATCGTTCATAAATTTTGTTTTTAAGTTTAATTTGTTTTAATTATTCCCAGAAGTGAGGGTTAACAGCTTAAAAAATTAACAAATTGTAAAATAATTTCTATTAAAAATAGGTACCTTATATAATATCCTTATAAACCCAAAAAATAATGTTTCCAAATTGGTGAATGTAAGAAGTCTTCACTTCTATCATACAGTTATACTGACAGATTGATATTTATAAGTCAAGATTACGTATTATTGTCTGAATATAGTATATGTTATATTGTACATTGTACATTAAATTATAGTTCTAAATAAAAGTTGTCCCGTATTTCTACAAACATAAAAATAAACACTGACTCAAAATGAGCTGTTAAAACGAACACGCAATTTTTTAGGGGGAATTACTCATTCATCAAGATGATAAATTAGTGTGTGACACCATTCATTCAGGATTCTGAGTAATTAAAGTCTGCCATTTGCTATAGGAGACTCTGAGAGCATAATAATTACGAATTTCGCAGAAATACTAGATTATGTTCACGCTTCATCTAAAATATTTCATTACTAGCTCTTGCTTGTAACTTTTTGAAGTAAAACTTGGGCGTAACTCAGATTTTTTTTTCGGAAGTAACGCTCAGTACAAAAGTCAATTGAAAGAATTTCTTAAGCCCTTATAATTTAATGGTTTTAAAAAATATTTCAAATTGCTCAGTTATATTTTTTAAAAATCCAAGTGTTTTTATTGTTTATTTATTACTACTATTGCAATAAATAATATATAATATTTCAGAAATTTTCTGACATTCGTTAATTTGTTCTCGGTTTTTATTTTTCGTTTCCATTATTAGGATAGGCAAAGGGTTTGAGCCTATACAGCCATATTTGTTAATATTCAATAACATATCATAAAAAAGTGTGTGCGTGTAATCTTTACGTGCGATTGAAGTAAAACTAATTAACTTTAGGAATAATTAAATATTACATTAAATAAAGCCATGTGAGCCAACAGTAAGAGTGACGTATCGTTATAAAATCTTGTATGCTTTGTTCAACTCTCAGGATGTGGCTTCATCTACAGGATCTACTTTACAGTTGATAACCTGCTCAACCCCAATATTTGGATATTAGGAAATTGACTTGAGATGTCAATCTTGCAAATCTAAACAATTTGTTATGTTTTAAAGTCAGTTGGTAAAGGCGCTTGCACGGAACGCGAGAGGTCGCGGGTTCGAGTCCCGCATCGTTCATTAAATTTTGTTTTCTGTTTTATTTGTGTAATTAATCCCAGAAGTGAGGGTATCACTTTAATGAGTAATGTAGCTAATATCCTTTTCTGGACTGCTGATATGGAGCGATCAGTTGAGTAGTTAAGGCATAAAAGTATAAAAAATAAACAAACTCAAATTTAGAAATAATATCAAAGAATATATAATAGTACAAAAAGCATTTATTATAACACCCAATCAAACAACGAAACGATTTACAAATATTTATGTATTATCTGTCAAAGAGAAGTTTTGTTTTTCTTTGTAGAAGCACTAGGTATTTCATTAATATTGAGTTACCGACGTTATCTGACCAAATATATCTACATTATTAAAATGTGAACGTGTGGACCGTTTACTCAGAATGTCATTCAGATAATGCCACTTTGGTATCTTCCATTGAGATTTATTAAAAAAAGACCTGATAGATATAAGTTATTGAGGCGATAAATGTTAATAAATACCTAAATGTATTCTTGGTAATGGTCTAATTTGTTGCGTCTTTCTGGTAAGTAATTTTTTCATAAATATCGGAGTGAAGTTGTGATATTGTAATATAATACATGTTTTACATGAATACCTTTACTGATATATCTATATTTTGTTTTCAAGAGCTTATTATATGTATTACACAATCATATCCTATTATTTGCGTCTGGAAAGACATCAATTATATATTTTGTTTCACAAATTTTTTTAACGGCGCCTATTTCTGCCGTGAAGCAGCAATGTGTATGCATTACTGTGTTTAGGTCTGAATGGCGCCGTAGCTAGTGAAATTACTGGGCAAATGAGACTTAACATCTTATGTCTCAAGGTGACGAGCGCAGTTGTAGTGCGGCTAAGAATTTTTGGGGTTTTTCAAGAATCCTGAGCGGCACGGCATTGTAATGGGGCAGGGCGTATCAATTACCATCAGCTGAACGTCCTGCTCGTCCCATCCCTTATTTTCATAAAAAAACCTATTTTTATGCGGTTACATTTAAGAGCTATAATAAAAGGAACCCTGTTGTCTACAGCTGCTATCAACAAATCGAATTTGTAGGAAAATCAGTGTAAGAATCGGGGTTATCTTAATCTCAAATTCCAAATATGCTGAGTGGGTGTGCTTTTCGTTTAATTTTATTAAAGGCATAAAAGGCATTTTTTTTCTCAAAATTAATTCCTGTAGATTTTTTTTTATGGAATAGGAGGACAAACGAGCGTACGGGTCACCTGGTGTTAAGTGATCACCGCCGCCCACATTCTCTTGCAACACCAGAGGAATCACAAGAGCGTTGCCGGCCTTTAAGGAAGGTGTACGCGCTTTGATGTCATTTCTTATATACTAAATACTACTGCTTCAGAAACATGTATTATGTATATATGTAAAGTTTCATGAATGAATACTTACTTTACTTTTCAAATAATTACTATTATTTGTGTGTGAGAGCGCAGACTACATGAAACCTCCGCGCGTTGGAACAGGGATTGAAGCTATTCCAATTAACGTCAGCAGGCAACAGTCTCCCTGAGCCACAGAAGTACTGACGCCGTCGTTCATGTGGTCAAAGCGTACGCCTACGTTCCCGACAACACTTTACACTTCTCTTGGTATCACTAAATAACCTTAAAGCCCTTTCCAACTGTCCACGACCCTTTATTATAATTATGCTATCAATCTATATCAACTAGAGATAGAACGACAAAGTATCTATTATGTTTTTTTTACTATAACAACCTATATTTTCTGTATAACTATGTGACATGACAAAATCTAAAATACAAATATATATATAAATAGAGATGTGTCGCAATAAGTACAAGGCTCCCATCGTGCACTATGGTGGTTGCAAGTTGATCTATAAGGGTGTAGATGATACGGGGGTTGAAACATGTGATTTATAAAAATGTGAGATTATCATTAATCTAAATTGATTTGGATTGTTCTAGAAAATTATTGAATAATCTAGAAATTTTAAGAATTATTTGGAAATTTTTCAAATAAATTTTTTCATAATATGAATATGAATAATATGAAAAAATTTTGAAGTAAGTTGTGATAGATTATAAACATTAACAAATATCTATGTTTTTTTTTGTTAAAATAAGGCACGAGACGAGCAGAACGTTCAGCTGATGGAAATTGATACGCCTTGCCCATTACAATGCAGTGCCACTCAGGATTCTTGAAAAACCCAAAATTTCTGACCGGCACTACAATTGCACTCGTCACCTTGAGACATAAGAAGATGTTAAGTCACATTTGCCCAGTAATTTAGTGAAATAAGGTAAGTAAGAAGGACGCCGTAGGTAGTGACCTACGGCGTCCTTCAGACCGAAACACCAGCCAGCCGGCATCCTGTGCAAAGGAGCCTCCCACTGGTAAATTGGTACTACGCACAATTGGTACTGTAATCAAAAATGACCCAGCGAAGCGTGTATTCACATCTAGTTTATATATACAATAAAAAGATCGCTCAGTTTTAACTTTAAACCAATAACATAATTCATAATTAAAAGCATAAGATATTCCCATATATCATGGCACGGTAATGACCAGAAAGATGGATAAGTTCCGGCCCCGCGAACGTACTCCGATACTTTTACAGGAATGTTCGCCGCAGAGTTGGGCCGGAGTATAGTTTTTAATTCACCGAGTGGCGCCATTACCGACCTTATCAGCACGATTACCTTCAGATCTAAGGTGGGGTGTTGTTAAATCACCTTATTCAGATTATAACATCGTTCCCGAGCGCTTTCATCTTTGAGTATTTAACGGAAATAAGACGCAATTCGCTTTAAGCTTCATTTCATGACACACTCAAACCTTAAGGTGACGGGCATAGTGTGGTGTAAACAAGGTTTATCACCACATTTATTCCTAGGTAATTTTGTGAAACATTATGATTAATCATTTTGTTACTTGTTAAAGTGTAACCCTCACTTTTGGGATAAATTACACAAATCAAATTTATAAACGATGCGGGACTCGAACCCGCGATCTCTCGCGTTCCGTGCGAGCGCTCTTCCACTGAGCCAACCGTTCGAGTGACGTAACGTTCATAAATCTTGATGTGTCTTGTTCAACTCTCGATTACCTACTCGTTATTACGACTTATATCATAATTGAACTGTTATGAGTACGAGATACCGTTGAACATCAGATTAGCTATCCATGGGGTGCAGTATGAAGTATAAATAGCCAACAAACAGCCGTTTTCAATAACCTATCTATCCTTAGTTTAACTAACTAGAGGTAGACAAATCTATTCTTTTACGCTGACTTACATCCCAATAACCTATCGATAGATAGCGTTGGACTACAACTAATTATAATATAACTGTATTGGACATAACTATGGATAGATAAGATCAATAAACGGTGATAGCAATATATCCGTAACTAGAGATATGTTATTGAAAACGGCCGGAAGTCATTCCTACCCACGATGTCCTTGCTCTCGTACCAGTCCGCAATAAATATTATGAGTTCTGGCAAGCGAACGAACTGGTACTCGTATTTAGACATGTCATGTACACGAATTAAGATGCACGTGTTTTTTTTTTATGATAATAAGGGACGAGATTGCTACGCCAAGCCCATTACAAAGTAGTGCCGCTCAGGATTCTCATAAAACCCAAAAATTCTGAGCGGCACTACAATTGCGCTCGTCACCTTGAGACATAAGATGTTAAGCCTCATTTGCCCAGTAATTTCACTAGCTACGGCGCTCTTCAGACCGAAACACAGTAATGCTTACACATTACTGCTTCACGGCAGAAATAGGCGCCGTTGTGGTACCCATAATCTAGCCGGCTTCCTGTGCAAAGGAGCCTCCCACTGGTAATTCTCATGGCACAAGACTTTTATTTTATTATGCGTACTAATAGTGCAGTAATAGGATGTCTGATAGAACAAGTGATAGAATGTTTTTGTGACATATCCTGAATATATTTAGTGAATAGACGTCGAGACAACAAATTTAGCGAAGCATCGGCACAACTACGGCACCACAACGGCGCCTATTTCTGCCGTGAAGCTGTAATGTAAACATTATTGTGTTCCGGTCTGAAGGGCGCCGTAGCTAGTGATATTACTGGGCAAATGAGACTTAACATCTTATGTCTCGAGGTGACGAGCGTAGTTTTAGTAGTTTTTTTTTAACAATCCTGAGTGGCACTGCTTTATAACGTATATAAGGTAGGGTGTATCAATTACCATCAGCTGAACGTCCTGCTCGTCTCGTCCCTTATTTTCATAAAAAAAAGAGTTGTCTCACTGGTTATATTTATTACACTTAATATACTATCTACTTGTTTTGCCATTTTTTTATAAAAGGCATTTATTTTCTCAAAATTAATTCCTTTACAATTATTTTTGATGTCATTTCTAATAGACTAGATACTACTACCGCTTCGGAAACAAATGGCGCTCTGAGGAAGAAGAAGCGGCGCAAGAAACTCTCCCAGCATTCTTAATTTGCGCTCTTTTCAATAAAAATATACAATCACTATAAAACAATCATAAACTAGTCCCAGGCTGTCCGTATATAAAATCTTATTACGAGAGGAGAAGCAAGACACACTTACCAACACACACACAGGTCACAGTGGGCTTACATACATACATATAAAGTAAAACAAGCTCACTAACAAAAACACGATAATTAACCGAAAAGTTTAAGCGGTGTTCGTAAAAAAATCCGCATCTATTTAGTGATCATGTGCAGAAAATTCGCAGTTTTTACAGAAAGACGTTATTTAATGCCGTCTCCGGTTGATTAAACACTCTAAGCATTTCGTTTTCTATTTTTGAATGTTAGTTAACATAAATGGAGCTTGAATTTGGTCCAATGAGATCACTATCGTTTGGCCGTCAATCGTCTGTAAAAAAAAGAAATTAATTTGGATGTGTTCGGGATTCTGTTTTATTTATAGCCGCCGATAAGGTTATAGATTTTATTATTGAATCCCTTAAATGTGTTGGACGTATATCTGTATTATCTGTGCCAAAGTCTGAAATATTGCTTCGATGGAAATATACTGGATATCGGTTTTAACTTTGTTACGAGTAAGTTCTTTTTTTATATATGATAATAAGGCACGAGACGAGCAGGACGTTCAGCTGATGGTCCTGCCCATTACAATGCAGTGCCGCTCAGGATTCTTGAAAAACACAAAAATTCTGAGCGATACTACAATTGCGCTCGTCACCTTTATTTTTTTTATTTTTTTTTATGAAAATAAGGGACAAGACGAGCAGGACGTTCAGCTGATGGTAATTGATACGCCCTGCCCATTACAATGCAGTGCCGCTCAGGATTCTTGAAACCCCCAAAAATTCTGAGCGGCACTACAACTGCGCTCGTCACCTTGAGACAAGATGTTAAGTCTCATTTGCCCAGTAATTTCACTAGCTACGGCGCCCTTCAGACCGAAACACAGTAATGCTTACACATTACAGCTTCACGGCAGAAATAGGCGCCGTTGTGGTACCCATAATCTAGCCGGCATCCTGTGCAAAGGAGCCTCCCACTTGAGACATAAGATGTTAAGTCTCATTTGCCCAGTAATTTCTCTAACTAAGGCGCCCTTCAGGCCGAAACACAATAATGTTAACACATTATTGCTTCATGGCAGAAATAGGCGCCATAGAAATAGGTATTCTCTCTCATGATGTTTATGTATATTGTATATACTTATTTTACCAAATAATACTTGGATTTTGATTATATCAGACGATCCAGAGAAATATATAAGGGACTTGCTTAGCTGCCTTTAGTGCTCTAAACGTTATACGTAATTATAACAAAAAGTGGGTCAGATATTATGATAAGAAAATAACGACAGTTGCAGTATTAAATTTTACACTAAATTACCAAAAAAGTGTATGTGTGTAAGTGTGTAGTTTACACATTACTGGTTCACGTTGTGGTACCCATAATCTAGCCGGCTTCCTGTGCAAAGGAGCCTCCCACTGGTAAAGTAAGTTTTGTTGTTGTATAAATGGCACGTTTTGAAATTCGCTTCTTTACCCCTTAAATACGTGGAGCTAGTTTGAGAGACAGATGTGGAACAGTGTAAATTCACTGTTCCATAATCTGTACGTTCTAAATGGAGTAGATGGTGACATGACAGTTAAGAAGATGTACATTTTGCTCACTCATGTAGAGTTTAAATTGAATGCACAAATTTAAAATAAAAATAAATAAATAATTAATTCACTCTTATAAATCATTTTTTATAACTTCAACAATGATCACTATATTTTTTACCATATGTGCAAAGTGATGCAACAAAAATAAATGAAATATTTCGACTTACTTCTGATAGTTAAAAAAATTACAATGTTTTTTAAAGTTCTTAAAGGAGTAATGGACGCAGTAGACGCATCAAACCGCTTAAACTGTAAATAAATATAGGTATTATTTGTATAATGTAAGAAGATAAATTGATCGATCTGGCCCCAAGCGGCACCGGGTCACAAGCATGTTGGATGGACCCACCATCGCTTCCCTCGTACATACCTCTCACTCACCTTTTTGCTCTTAATAGTGATTTTCATTATTATAACACTAGAAATAAGGGAGTGCTTGTAACTAATTCTAGTAGGCTTCATAAGATACATAATAGCTTTAAGGGTAAATGTATACACTTCTATAATAAAGTCCCAGCCACTGTTCAGGCATTATCTATAAATAAATTTAAATGCTTTATAAAAAAATGGCTCTGTCGTAAATCCTATTACTCCACTGCTGAATATCTAAATGATCGGACAGCCTGGGACTAGATTGTGATTATTTTATAGCGATAGAAATGACTGTACTTTAATGTATATTTTTATTGAAAAGAGCGCAAAAAAGAATGATGGGAGAGTTACTTGCGCCGCTTCTTCTCTCTCAGAGCGCCATTTGTTTCCGAAGCGGCAGTAGTATCTAGTAGTTATTAGAAATGACATCAAAAAGAATTCTAAAGGAATCAATTTTGAGAAAATAAATGCCTTTTATGCCTTTCATATAATGACCCGCCACACGACGCCACCCCGAGAAACATCAGTTAAGCGTGACACGGGACCTCCACAAAATAATATATAAACAAAAAATAGATTTTGAAATGCAATGCTCACGAAATACCACTTCTCACAATGAAAGTTAAGCATTTTTCTTTGTATGTGGACAGAGTCATAGAAATAAACTAGGGAACATAGACCAAATAACCCACAAAAAGTGCTACGCCTTCATATTCCTTTTTTTAATGAAAATACGGAACGAGACGATTAGGAAGTTCAGTTTTTTTTTTATGGAATAGGAGGACAACCGAGCGTACGGGTCACCTGGTGTTAAGTGATCACCGCCGCCCACATTCTCTTGCAACACCAGAGGAATCACAAGAGCGTTGCCGGCCTTTAAGGAAGGTGTACGCGCTTTTCTTGAAGGTACCCATGTCATATCGTCCCGGAAACTCCGCGCAAGGAAGCTCATTCCACAGCTTCGTAGTACGAGGGAGAAAGCTCCTTGAAAACCGCACTGTGGAGGACTGCCACTCATCTAGATGGTGGGGATGATATCCTAACTTGTGGCGTGTCGTACGATTCGGAGTGAAATTCGGCGAAAGGAATCAGGTTAAACAGCTCTTCGGAACACTCCCAGTGATAAATGCGGTAGAAGACACACAATGAAGCGACGTCTCTACGCAACGCCAAGTGATCCAGCCGTTCACAGAGCGCGAGGTCCCCGACAGTTCGAGCTGCTCTGCGTTGGACGCGTTCAAATGGATCGAGCTGATACTGGGGTGCACCAGACCAGAGATGACAGCAATACTCTATGTGAGGCCGGACCTGCGCTTTGTAGAGCGCTAGAATGTGGGCCGGCTTGAAGTATTGCCGTGCTCTATTTATGACGCCCAGTTTCTTCGAAGCCAATTTGGCTTTGCCCTCCAGATGGCCACGGAATTGGCAATCGCTCGAGATTTCGAGACCCAGTATTCCGAAACTAGGCGAAGCTTTAAGGGAAGTGTTCTCGAAGAGCGGTGATACGGCAAATGGGGTTTTTTTAGCGGTAAACGCGCAAACTTGAGTCTTCTGGGGGTTAAATTGGACAAGTTTCAACTTACCCCATTCCGCGACCTTCTCGAGAGAGGACTCGATAGAAGACATAAGTTTCTCCCGGCACTGGTCGACGTTTTCCCGAGAGAGACCTGCATGGCCCGTGTATACGGCATCACCAGTGCTGTCGTCTGCATAGTAATGTATGTTGGCGGTGTCCAACATATCATTGATACATATTTATTTTTTATAGAATAGGAGGACAAACGAGCGTACGGGTCACCTGGTGTTAAGTGATCACCGCCCCCCACATTATCTTGCAACACCAGAGGAATCACAAGAGCGTTGCCGGCCTTTAAGGAAGGTGTACGCGCTTTTTTTGAAGGTACCCATGTCGCATTGTCGCGGAAACACCGCACAAGGAAGCTCATTCCATAGCTTTGTAGTACGAGGGAGAAAGCTCCTTGAAAACCGCACTGTGGAGGACCGCCACATATCCAGATGGTGGGGATGAAATCCTAACTTGTGGCGTGTCGTGCGAAGGTGGAATTCGGCGGCAGGAATCAGGTTTAACAGCTCTTCGGAACACTCCCCGTGATAAATGCGGTAGAAGACACACAATGAAGCTACGTGTTTACACAACGCCAAGAGATCCAGCCGTTCACAGAGCACTGAGTCCCCGACAATTCGAGCTGCTCTACGTTGCACGCGGTCAAATGGATCGAGCAGATACTGGGGTTTGCCAGACCAGGCACTAGGATCATCCGAAGGGAAACAAACCTTGCCCCAAGGGTAGGATGCAAAAAAGGAACGCATCCTATCCCAATCTGCTGACTTGTAGTGCCAAACGCGGCGGGTCGCTGGTGGTCTGCGACGTTGGCGTCAGATAGGCACTACACTCCTGACCAGGCAATGGTCGGACGTTCCGAGAGGGGCGTCGACAAAGACCTGGTAACCATCGGGATGTGTAGTCAGCAGAAGATCTAATAAGGACGGCATGTGGCTATCCACATCCGGGAGCCGCGTTGGCGACTAAACCAATTGGGACAGACCATACGCCAATGCAAAATTATGCACAGATCGCCCTGCGTAGTCTGTGGTACGTACAGATTACGTGTTGGAGCAGATCCCCACTGCAGAGATCGTGTTTCTTGGCGATTTTAACGCCCACCACGCCGAATGGCTAGGCTCACGTACCACCGATCATGCAGGGAGATCTGTTCACGACTTCGCCTTAGCATATGGTCTGACGCAACTGGTTATTGCGCCAACGCGAATCCCAGATGTGCAAGATCATACACCTTCACTGTTGGACCTTCTGTTGACCTCACATCCGGACGGCTACCTAGTTTCCGTTGACCCTCCTCTGGGATCGTCGGACCACTGCCTGATCCGGAGCACCGTGCGGATCACACGCCCAACACGGCCCCGCTTCTTAGGCTGTCGCCGCGTGTGGCACTATAGGTCAGCAGAGTGGGACGAAATGCGGTGCTTTTTTGCATCCTACCCGTCGAGGCAGATCTGTTTTTCGCTGGGAGATCCAGATGCCGCTGCTGATGCTGTTGCTGATGTGGTACTGCAAGGTATGGAACTCTTCATTCCATCCTCCTCTGTGCCTATCGGTGGCAGGTCCCAACCATGGTTTGACCGCTCCTGCAAAATGGCTTCTCGCCGAAAGCAGGAGTGCTATCAGGCTTGGGTCAATGCGGTGGTATCTAAGGATGTGAATTCCAGCGAACTTAAAAAACACTTCAATCATGCCTCCAGGTCCTTCAAAAGAGTTATTGCTGACGCGAAGTCGAAGCACATTGGCAGAATTGGCGAGAGACTTGCACGCCTTCCCTCGGGAACTCGTGCGTTCTGGTCGCTCGCCAAGGCTGTCCAAGGAAACTTCTGCCAGCCAGCCATTCCGCCACTGCACTGATGACTCGATGACGATGACGGATGATGACTCGCTGGCCCATGACGCGAAAGAGAAAGCTGATCTCCTGGGCTCCCTCTTCGCGTCCAACTCGACTCTGGATGACCAAGGTGCACCACCACCGCATATTCCGCGGTGCGATTCATATATGCCGGAGGTAAAATCCGGCATGGTGCCGTGCTTAAGGCGCTTCTCACCTTGGACATTCACAAATCGAGCGGGCCCGATGGCATTCCCCCGATAGCGCTGCGGACATGTGCTCCAGAACTCGCGCCGGTCCTTACCCGTCTTTTCCGGCTCTCCTACTCATCAGGCGTAGTCCCGAAATTATGGAAGTAGAAGACGGCTTTAGTGCACCCGATCCCTAAGAAAGGTGTACGCTCAGATCCGTCCAACTAACGCCCCATTGCCATTACCTCCATTTTCTCCAAAGTAATGGAGTCGATCATCAACCGCCAGCTCTTGGGATACCAGAGGGGCACCAGCTGATTAGCGATCAGCAGTACGGTTTCCGTCAGGGTCGCTCAGCTGGTGATCTTCTTGCGTACCTCACCCATAAATGGGCGCAAGCGGTTGAGTCGAAGGGAGAGGCGTTGGCGGTGAGTTTAGACATAGCGAAGGCCTTTGATCGGGTGTGGCATAAAGCGCTTATAGCGAAACTGCCATCCTATGGGCTTCCCGAGAAGTTGTGCAAATGGGTCACTATCTTTTTGGCTGACCG
This sequence comes from Leptidea sinapis, assembly GCF_905404315.1. Taxonomy (NCBI): domain Eukaryota; kingdom Metazoa; phylum Arthropoda; class Insecta; order Lepidoptera; family Pieridae; genus Leptidea; species Leptidea sinapis. The sequence goes on along the minus strand of NC_066288.1, from coordinate 2,731,097 downwards.
GAGCATCAAGGTTGTTATCAACGGTGCATGCTCCGACCTAAAACCCATAAACTCTGGTGTCCCGCAAGGCTGTGTGCTATCCCCTACGCTGTTTCTTCTGCATATCAATGATATACTGCAAATCAGCAATATTCATTGCTATGCAGACGACAGCACGGGGTATGCTTCCTACACCGGCCGTGCCAACATGTCCCGGGATAGCGTTGCCGAGAACAGGATCAAACTTGTGTCTGAAATCGAGACTATGCTTTGCAAAGTCTCGGAATGGGGCCGACAAAATTTAGTTCAATTCAACCCCAAGAAGACACGAGTTTGTGCGTTCACCACTAAAAAGTCTCCCTTTGTCGTATCCCCTCGATTCGAGATCACTCCTTTAACTACCACAGCCTGTATTGGCATACTTGGCGTCGATATATCGAGCGACGTTCAGTTCCGTGGTCACTTGGAAGAGAAGGCCAAACTGGCCTCTAAAATGCTTGGTGTACTCAGTAAGGCGAGACAGTACTTCACTAAAAGCCACCGCCTGCAACTTTATAAGGCGCAAATTCGGCCTAACATGGAGTACTGTTCTCACCTCTGGGCGGGTGCTCCCCAGTACCAGCTTCTTCCATTTGACCGCATACAACGAAGAGCGGCTCGAATCATCGACGATCAAGTCATCTCCGATCGGCTTGATTCTCTAGCATTGCGTAGAGATGTGGGTTCTCTCTGCATCTTCTACCGCATTTATCACGGGGAGTGCTCAGAGGAGCTGTTCGGAATTCTTTGCCGAATTCCACCATCGGACATTACGTGCAAAGTACCATCCGCATCACGTAGACGTCTGGTATTCCACAACCACGCGTTTTCTTCGAAATTTCTTGCCTCGCACAGCCACTTTGTGGAATCAACTACCGGCAGCGGTCTTCCCGAACAGATACGACTTAGGGACCTTCAAGAAAAAAGCATACTCCCACCTTAAAGGCCGGCAACGCATTTCTTGACACACCTGTTGTTGCGGATGTCCATGGGCGGTTGCCTCACCTCTCCCCATCCCGTGAGCCTCTTGCCCGTTTGCCCCCTCTCATATAAAAAAAAAAAACGTGATCCAAGCAATTCGGCATTGTGCCCGTTGAAATCACCCAAGACTACGATTTCAGCGGAGGGGATCTATGCAAGTACGTCGTCAATTGCCGCTTGAACGCAGCCCATGAGATGATCGTTTCTGCGTTACCACTATGGGACCTGTAGACACACGCATAGATACGGACGCGGTCCTCTAAATCTACGCGGAGCCAGAGAGTAGACAGGTCCCTACCCTCAAAATTGTCGAGACGGCGACAGCAGATATCCTCCCTAACGTACACACATACCCCGGCATGAGGCAAAAAATTGTGCTCAATTTTGTACCCGGGGTACGTTAAATATGACGTATCGCTAGGTCGAGATATCTGCGTCTCCGTAAGGAAACACAAGGCCGGCTGCGCCGTCTCAAGGTGGTGGTGGACGGCGTTTAAATTGAGTGAATTCCCCTGATATTGCAAAAGTCCACGTTGAGCGTGGAGCGGGGTGCCGTGGTGTTTCTGCCCTGTTTATCCTTTGATATGCGCGGTGCTGTGCCCTCCCTAGAATACGAGGGGCAGCCCGAGCGAGAATGCTCGGGGAGGGATTCTCCGGCTCTGGTAGAGCCGGTACCCTCCTGGGGTAATATCTCTTTATGGACCGCTCTCATATTTTGATGGGGGGAGGAGGGGGGTAAGGGATGGCCACCGATCCTCGAGACTAACCTATGCGAAACATAGCGGCACTAGGCCGCTACTTCACGCCGGTATTCTGTGCGAGTGTGGTAATTAACCCGGACGAGTCTGGCGCGATTGTGCTGACGTCATAAGATGGCAGCGTGACTCTCCCACTTCTAAAAAGCCCTTAGTCGCCTCTTACGACACCCATGGGCCTGGGACTCCACTATTCTTTTTACGCCCCGGGGAAAGTAGGGCGAAATATTTAGTAAACGCTCACTATTATCAAGTGAATTTGATCAGATCAATAGATCTGGTAGATCTGGTTTCTAATGTGGTATTTGAAACTGTATGTATTCGCCCTAGGATGGTAAAGTCTATAAATTGTGTATTCAATTACCCCTTGTAGTTTTCCTGAACCAATAAGACTTGGGGTTCTTCAAACTAACACCATACTCCCAAAAAAAAAATTAAGTAGGCATACTTTGCGGAAATTCATAATTATCCAAATGTGTTGAGTTTTTTGAGTGTTAATTCCGCCAATATTTGTCAAACTCTGTTTTGGGGTTTGGCGAGTCAATGTCTCCTGAGGATGTCTCGTGTAGAGGCGAATTACGCGTCGAAATCTTTGGACCACTCTCCCACCTTAAAGATCAGCAAAGCATCTCCTGACCCCTGGTGTTGCGGATGTAAAAAAAACCACCAATGATTGCCTTGAAGTTTATATTGTTCACCAAATCATACGTTGTGTAAATTTTTCACCTTTGTTTGACCTTCCCACAGTATTAATATTTAATTGACATTGTATAAGTGTGGAACTAAGACGAAATCTACTTAACTTAACGACTTAATTGTAGCAATATAAAATGTAAGTATTTTAACTTTATATGGCACTCTGAACTAAGTAATAATTTTATAATAGTGGTAGCCTATTGGTCGTAATTCAAACTTAGTTCTTTAGATTTTGTCCAATATCCTGGCAAAATAAAAAGCCCAAGTTCTCCGCGCAACTTCGTCTGCGAAGTATTTGAACGTAACAAACACACTGTTATTAAATATATCTTACATATAAAATTCTCGTGTCCCTGTGTTTGTTACCAAACTCCTCCAAAACAGATTTGTTTGAAAATTTGTGTGTATGATAAGGTTTACTTTTTTAACAATTTTGTTATTATTTTTATTTTATTATTATTCAACATGAAATAATACATATTCAAACTTTCACCCGTCTACGATCAACACCTATTTTTGTATCGTGATTTTAATATTATTCTTTTCCATCCACAGATACGCAATACAGTTGCAAGATGGCAATCGCATATAATGATTATTGTAGTACGATACATTTTATGCACGATAAATTTTATGAGAATCGGTCGGCTTCTATTTTTTATACCCAAAAAATTTTAATTATTGTTTTTTTTAAATACTCTATATGGCAATACAACGGTTGCTGGGTCAGCTAGTTTTATGTAAAATTCAACGGAGCACAATGGCGACATTTATTTTATCATTTTTGACAGATGACGTGAAGTGCGCAGGTAAACATTTTATAGAGAGAGAGACAACAACGGTACAGAATGGCGCTAAACAAACACACATTTATATCTTAGTTATTATACTGAAATATAATTCTTACCGCATTACCTCGTTTAGTATTGTAGCTGAGTTTAACCGTATTATTATCATAAACTTAACGCCACCCAGTTATTATTCCTTAAAAAACAGATTAAGTTTCGCAGTAAATGGGCATTGTCGCTAGCTATGACCGCCGGAAGTGCCTCATAAGCATTAAATTGGGACGCTCCCGTTTGTTAATTATGTTGACGTTTAACTCGTTGAAAGCTTTAGACAATACAGTTGGTAATTATAAATAACATTGAGTTTCGTTTTACGAATTCATTTATTGTTGTAGTTTTGAAGTAAAGTAATATTACGTCGGATATGTTTTCCATTGTGTGGAACACCATGTTTACACCAGGAACAGACATAAGCTTATAATGCCTGCTACTCGGCTAAGTCGAGTTAGTAAGTCTTTTGTGGGGCGATGTGTATGCTTTTACAACAAGATCCCAGAAAATGTTCAAAGCAAAAAATTTACATTATGCAAAAGAATTTGTTTGTATGGTAAAGGTTACTATAACATAAATGACTTTCTTAATGATACCACAGATTGGAAATGAAGCGACCGAATGATTTAATTGTACAATATTACTTTGTAAACATATTTTTTTGATGAAAAAAAGCCCGCAGAGTTTGTTGCGCCCGTTCTTCTCAGGTCTGCGGCATTCATTTTGGAATGGGTGGTAGTTTTTTTGACTTTCAATAAGTGATGTCACATCCGATTTTGAATAAAAATATTTGAATTATGTATAATGAATAACATGATCACTGTTAAACAAATTAAAAATAAAATTGGATAATAACTTCGCTTCACAAATTTGTTAACACCAATTTTGGTTTATTAAGAAATACTTTAGAAGATATTTCTTATTAGATATAGATAATTTTATTACCATATTATAATTATGAAATTTTTATTTACTGCCTTGGTTTGCAGTAAAATTCGCAAAACAGGCTTTTATTTTTTTATGGAAAAAGAGGACCAGCGAGGCAATGGGTAAACAGATGCTGATTGATTATAACATCAGAGGGATCACAGAGGCGTTGCTTTTTAACCTACTTCAAAAAAGGAGGAGGCTCTCAACTCGACGGTTTTTTATGTTTGTTACCTCAGAAGTTTCGACTGGGTGTACCGATATAGATCATTCTTGTTTTATTCATCAGTCAGTGTCAGCCAAGGAAGATTTATAACTACATTCATAGTTATAGGTAAGATGTGCTTGAGTCGCACGTGTGACGTGACGCGACGAGGGAAGGGCCGCAGCGGGGGGACAACGATTAAAAAACTACCAATAATCGTAACTAGAATTAGATTCATTAATTAGATTATACAAAAATACGCAATTTTTTTATACTATTTAGAGCATATTATATTTATTGTTTTGAAATAGTTTTTTAAAGTCAGTTGTTTTTTTGTTTATTTTTTTGCTTAGGTAGAGGACCCCCGCGACTGTTTGAAGTTCCATCCATACGCAAGCCATGTCGTATCGGCTTGCAAAGTCGATCGCGTATTTAGTATGTTCGTTAGTTAGCTACGTTTGCTGATTTTTGTCTTTATGACTTCTATACAATAAACGACACCGCTCAAGTACCAGGTCCGTGACACCCACACATACGTATGTATAAAGCATCAGAATCTCAAGGTATCATATATTTTCTGGAAGATGTTATGTGATCACCTATAGCTACTCATTTTTAAAACTAGACGAATCAACGAGGATAAAAAGTGTTATCGAACTTATATAGTGCCGAATAATAACATAGAACATAGATAAAAATTCAAAAACTGAAAACATGGTATGTAGCGGGTGAGGATCGAACCGGCACGTAAAGGGAACCGCAAGTACTAAGCCAGTGATTTCTTTTTATGCAATAAAGGACGAGCGGAGCGGGACGTTCAGCTGATGATAATTGATACGCCCTACCCATTATAATGCAGTGCCGCTCAGGATTCTTGAAAAACCCAAAAATTCTGAGCGGCACTACAACGGCGACACGGCGACCTTCAGACCGAAACACAGTAATGTTTACACATTACTGCTTCATGGTAGAAATAAGCGCCGTTGTGGTACCTACCCATAATCAAGCCGGATTTCTGTCTCCGTTGAAGCCTCCCACTGGTAAAAGTGATGCGTATTGAACACAACATTCAAATTTCAAATTTCTGATGAAAACGTCAGTTTTAATAATAGATCTGATATTTTCTTAAGTGGAAATATTGAGATAAGATCAATAAGTGTTAGCACACGATTTTCCGAACTCCAACTTCAATAGCGAACTCAACATCTGTTTATGCGAAGTTTCACTGTTAAGGAGCGCCTCTAGCCAAACTCTCCGCTACAAATATATTGTAAACAATTTATTTTGTTTTTCAAACTTATAACAATCACTTCTAGGATTAATACACAAATAAAATTTGAAAAACAACATAAAACGAACGGTTAGCTCAGTTGGTTAGAGCACCGGCATGGAACGCCGGAGGTCGTGGGTTTGAGTCACGCATCGTTCATAAAATTTTGTTTTTCAAAATTTATTTGTGTATTAATCCTACAAGTGAGGGTTATCACTTTAAAAACAAAACAAATTGTTTAGATTTACAAACGCGACATCTGAAGTAAATTTTCTAATATGCAAATATTGGGGTTGAGCAGGTTATCAACGGTAAAGTAGATCCTGTAGATGAAGCCACAACCTGAGAGTTGAACAAAGTATACAAGATTTTATAACGATACGTCACTCTAACTGTTGGCTCAGTTGGTAAGAGCGCTCGCACGGAACGCAAGAGGGTTCGAGTCCCGCATCGTTCATAAAATTTTATTTGCAAATATATTGTAATAAATGAATTCTATATTTCACAGTTGTTTATTGAAGAGAAAACAGCTTTATAAATATGTAAAGCACTACCGCAAAGGGAAATAATTCAAGGTTGTACCACCGACATGCCAAGGTAATGCATATAAGTGGTTAAAGTTAAAAAGATTAATAGGGTACCTAACCAAACTAAAGGTGCATATTTTTTAAATATTTATAATTAAACTGAAGATTGAAAATAATTTAAATCTTACAGATTGAATTAATTTTAAAATCTTTCTATTTAAAATATTCTCGTACAAGTTGCTTGCATGGAACTCATTTGTAAATCTTTTATGCAGTTATTACAGTAACACTCTATGTGATGTAGATATATTTTATTTAACCTTGATTAGATATAAGAAAGAAGTTGGCAAAATTATATTTTGATTAGCTTACTGTTTTGTTATACATAATTGTTTAAGTACTGTCATCGCGGCTTTCATTTTTATATTTTTGTTTATTAAGTTTAAGGGATTTATTTGGTATATCAACTGTTAAGGAGATGCTGTGGATGAAGTCATAACCTGAGAGTTGAACAAGTCATGAAAGATTTATCAACGATACGTCACTCGAATGGTTGGCTCAGTGGTAAAGCCGTTGCGCGGAACGCGAGAGGTCGCGGGTTCAGGTCCCGCATCGTTCATAAATTTTGTTTTCAAATTTAATTTGTGTAATTAATCCCAGAAGTGAGGGTTAATTTGTTTATGACTGTTCCTTTAAAAAATTTCATCACTATTGCGCTCATCACTTAGTGACATAAGAGATTAAGGCGACACCAAATACCAGCGACCTTGAGCGATATTAGTTCACCGCTGCCGGCCCGCCATCTATGTAACAAAGCCAATATTTTCAAAATTCTTGCGTGGAAAACAGTTCATATGCTTACAATCCTCGTTATTAACCAATTAACCTACACAAAAAAGTACAAGCTATAAGAATAACTTTTCTGAGAGAAGTACTGACAAAATGCGTCACGCCATGCCAAAAAACTTGTTTAACTTCAAAGAAAAGTGGCAGTTCAAAAAGGCTCGGCAGTGTTAACTATAACCAACAGCAAGCATTAGCAACCTACAAATAAGACTTAAGGATATGTGTTACAGAATTAAGTAGTGTTCATGGCTCGAAATGCTATACTTTCACCACAAAACTTGTCTAAAAACACCATGTTTGCGTGCTTTCTGCTTACTCTTCGCCTTAAAGCACCATTCAAAATAATAATACTTACACATTACTGCTTGACGGCAGAAAAAGGCACCGCTATCGACTATAGAAGCCTCTGGTAAATAATAATCGATTTATAATTATGAATTTACTAATTGACAAACATTAATAGGAAACTCACTATTATGGCGTAGAATGTAATGATAGCAAGAGTATTACTGACTGATGGATGGATAGAAACCTGTACATGTTACTGACGTGTAAAAATATTGTTCGAAAGTGTTAATAGTGGGATAAAATCAATACACGAGCTGCCAGTCGTTCCACGTTGTTACAACTTGAATAGCAAGCTCGCTATCTGTGCCAAGTCCCCAGAGACAAGTAGCACGATCCGTATTAATGTAAACTTAATCATTAAAATTGATAAAATCCATTACATCCGTGACAGATTTTTTTATAAAACCCTTCTTCCACAGCTACATACAATATAACATGAATATGATATCTAGATGACGCAAAATAATCGCACAGTAGACGATGAGTTGTGGAAAGCAACCTTCGAGATACCTACGTAGTAGCATCTTCCTCCAAAATACGTTCTAGTCAAATTCGCGCTGCATTCCTTAGGATATGTTAAAAATGTACCTTAAGGCGCAGAGTCAGCAGAAAACACGCAAAAATGGTGTTTTTAGACAAGTTTTGTGGTGAAAGTATAGTATTTCTAGCTATGAACACTACTTAATCCTGTTACACATATCCTTAAGTCTTATTTGTAGGTTGCTAATGCTTGCTGTTGGTTATAGTTAACACTGCCGAGCCTTTTTGAACTACCACTTTTCTTTGAAGTTAAACAAGTTTTTTGGCATGGCGTGACGTATTTTTTTGGTACTTCTCTCAGAAAAGTTGTTCTTATAGCTTGTACTTTTTTGTGTAGGTTCACTTATTCAGATTAGTAGTGAATAACGAGGATTGTAAGCATATAAACTGTTTTCCACGCAAGAATTTTGAAAATATTAGCTTTGTTACATAGATGGCGGGCCGGCATATCGCTCAAGGTCGCAGGCATTTAGTGTCGCCTTAACACCTTCTCTATATCGCTGAAAAAGTGTTGGTTATTTATTATTGGTTTTGGAAAAAATTACTCTTTATAAGACTGATCTTTTTAATTTTTATTATAATATAACAAATACATAAGGTTAAAGAGAGATAAAATTATTATTATTATTATAATTGAAATGAGCTTCCTTGTGCTGTGTCTCCGGGACGATACGACATTACCCTCAAAAAAGTGCGTACAACCTCCTCAAGGAAGGCAACGCTCCTGTGATTCCTCTACTGTAAAAGAATGTAGGCGGTAGTGATCACTTAACATCAGGTAACCCGTACGCTTGTTTGCCCTCCTCTTCCATAAAAAAAGTATTAGAGCGCAAACTGGCCAACAAACTGTTGTAACAGATTGGCGAGAAGTATAAAATTAAGTACCAATCCGGTTACAAATACAAAAATAAAGTTGTAACGAAATTTATAGCCAGAGCCAATTAAAGTTTACTAAAATATAATATAAATACATTTGCGAGATACGATTGCTGGCGCCGTTTCGAGCGTTTCACAATTTCTAGTTTATTTTAAAATATTGTTGGTTTTATACAAGTAGCCGTTTGAGTTTATTATTCCACATCCGTTCTGTTCAATGGTTGTTGTTATAAAGAACTTCGAAACAGTTATGAGATCAGACAACTGTCTTAACTCTGTTTATAATATACATTGTTTTATCGGCAGTTGTTGACTTAAGCATGCTGCGAGAGATGGGTACGATTGTTGTTATGATTGAGATATCAAATTTGGTGAACATACATCCGTATTTAAAACAGGAAATGAAACAGATATTTCTCAAATAAACATACTTAGAGTGACTAATTGTTTAAATATTTATAGCAGACACAAACTATTGCACTATACCGAACAAAAGACATAACAGGCATTTATTTTCTCAAAATCTATTCCTTTAGAATTCTTTTTGATGTCATTTCTAATATACTAGACACTACTACCGCTTCGAAAACAAATGGCGATCATAGAGAGAAGAAGTGGCGCAGGAAACTCTCCCAGCATTTCCTTGCACTCTATTTAATCAAATATCCAATATTGTATTGCCATTGCTATTGCTATAAAATAATCATAATCTAGTCCCAGACTGTCGGAACACTTTCGAGAGCCATTTCTTACTAAAACATTTAAATTTATTTATAGATAATTCCTGAACAGTGGTTGGGACTTTATTATAAAAATGTGTAAATTTACCTTAACGCTATTATGTATCTTATGAAGCCTACTAGAATTAGTTACAAGCAATCCCTTATTTCTTGTGTTATAATAATGAAAATCACAATTAAGAATAAAAAGGTGACGATTTTTGTGAACGTATATCAAATTTTCATAAATGTACTGACAATGAACAGTCATAATATTTATTTCTTAGAATTTTTCTTTGAGAGACTGTCTATAACCATGCTGATATATATATATAGTATGAACAGCTCTCTTTTGCAGAGCAAACACTATATCAATGTCAGCAGCATGACTCCACAGTAAAATACCGTACGTCATGATGCTGTGACAATAACTGAAGTACACTAATCTAGCAGTAGCAAAATTCGTGCACTCTCTAATCTTTCTAACGGCATATGCCGCAGAGCTGAGTCTCTCTGCTACTTTGGCAATATGTGGACCCCACTGAAGCTTTTTATCTAACCTGATACCCAAGAACAAATTATAAACTGTACATTTATAGACCTGCCCCAGATATAGAAATAGGGTAAAAATAAAAAATTGCCAGTAAAAATTTGTTTCGAACAGTCGCAAAAGCGAGCCCTCGCTAAAAAGTAAGATATATCACCTCCAATTACTCCTATAGAATTAAGTTATGCTCAAACGTACCCACGATCTAAGCACTTTAATTGACTGTCTAATTAAAAGCGATTAAATCTGTACCGTATTGATCCAGTGTCGATATTGTTTGAAGAACTAACTTGAATGTGTAACTTGATGAGTCCTTCAGTACCCTCGAGGTTATGTGTGCTTAATGAAGGACGAAGCACGTGCTTACATCGGGATCTGAAGTTTAAAATACTTGACATAGCAACCAACCACACTTTTAAAAGAAGTGTGTGTGTACTTATGTATGCACGCAAGAAGTTATACTTCTTTGGTCTAACAAAGCAAAAACTCTTAAAATTATTTATTCCTCGTGCTATTCTACGGTTGTAGAAAGAACAATATTGTAAAAAATCTTGCAACGATAGTTATTGATAATTAAATATTAAATAACGAATACGCCTGTACGGGCTTAAACTCTTTGCCTATTCTAATAATGGACGAAGAAACCAAAAAGATAATAAAGAATGTCGTAACGTCAGAAAATTTTAGAAACCAACTTCACCCTGTTACTTTTGTGTTACACTGATGCACGCGTGTTAGATTACTAAGCTTATTAAGCTTTTACGTAATTATTTAATAATAATAAAGTGGTAAATAACTCTGAATAAATATATATAAAATATGTTTAGACATCTTAAAACTAAAAAGTAGCTCAATTGTATTTAAAAGTCAACACAGCCAATAAGAGCTTGTTCCTGATTGGATTGAATGTGAATATTAAATGAGGCTAGTAAGTGTTATTTTAGTATTTTAACATAAGTACATTTTGTAAAATATTCCTCAACTTGTTGGATCTTATTCAAAAGATGAGCTGGGAGTTTCTTGTCGGTTCTTCTCCCCATATCAAAGCTCCTTTACGAACCAATGTAGTATTCATGAATTAATAAATATATTTATGAAGGTGACGGTAGTTTACTTGAATATAAAGGTTATTAGATTTTCATATTCGCTTTACTTGTAACTTATATTCCCTATATACTCTATTTTTCGTAGCCATTCTAACACGCGCATCTTTAAATTTCACTCTCATAATTTTTTATTAACGCGCCTAAAGAAGTATAATTTCGAAAATACAAACACCGCTAATTGCACTTACTGATTCCAGTTTTACATTTTAAAAAGGCTCGACATAATAACAAAAATCGTCGGTAGTATTGTAACACACAGCTGAACGTAACTCAAATTACCATGAGCATACTTGTATAAGGTGAAATGTAATTTGTGTGCAAACATCTTGTATGAGTGGAGAGATCCTAGTTACACTAGGAGCTACAGCCTCTGGCCCTGCCAAGTAAAAGAAAACCAGTGAGTCCTAAAAACAATATATCAATATTCAATAAAAGATCCCCGAAATTTAAAACTCCACGTATTCAGCCCACTGTACGCAGTAGCACCTCACACACACCTCTCGCCCACATAACTGGTAACACCAGAGTCAACTCATTCGCACTTGCATGACATGATCCTTATAATATTGATACTTACATATAGGATTAATCATCACACATTTTTTTTTATATGAGAGAGGGCAAACGGACAAGAGGCTCACGGGATGGGGAGAGGTGAGGCAACCGCCCATGGACATCCGCAACAACAGGCGTGTCAAGAAATGCGTTGCCGGCCTTTAAGGTGGGAGTATGCTTTTTTCTTGAAGGTCCCTAAGTCGTATCTGTTCGGGAAGACCGCTGCCGGTAGTTGATTCCACAAAGTGACTGTGCGAGGCAAGAAATTACGGACAAAACGCGCGGTCGTGGAATGCCAGACGTCTACGTGATGCGGATGGTACTTTGATTACACATTGATGATTAATTTTGGAGGCACGATATGGATATATTTACCAGTGGAAGGCTCCTTTGCACAGGATGCTGGCTAGATTATGGGTACCACAACGGCGCCTATATTTGCCGTGAAGCAGTAATGTGTAAACATCACGGTGTTTCGTGCGCCGTAACTAGTGAATTTACTGGGCATATGAGACTTGACATCTTATGTCTCAAGGTGACGAGCGCAGTTGTAGTGCCGCTCAGAATTTTTGGGTTTTTAATAATACTGTGAGGCACTGCATTGTAATGGTCAAGGCGTATCAATTACCATCAGCTGAACGTCCTGCTCATCTCGTCCCTTATTTTCATAAAAAAAATACTTATTGAACGGCAAAATGTCCCACCATCCTTTAAAGAGTGCATCCTTAGAAAATATATGCCTCAGAACTAGGGGCGCACACGACGCGACATTCTCAGGTATGAGAACCCCAATGGGTCCCTTTTTTAATTCAATTGCAGGACACTAATTCATTAAACATCCTGGGGGCTGTCGTTTCTTTCCCAGGAAGTGGTATCATAAAGAAATAAATACATTTATTTTGTAGTAAATTTACTGCACAAATGTTTTTTAAACAATTCATTTGAATTTTGCAATACATTTACATTTTCTGCAATCATTTTGTAAAAGCATACATATCGCCCAACTTAGTAACTCAACTTAACCAAGTACTAGGTACCTAGGATACCCTTATGTTCGTTTCTGGTAGCACCAGATTAGATTTTCACATTTTCTATTATATTATGTGCCTACGTACATATATTAATAGCAACAGGTGACCTGTACGCTCCTATTCCATAAAAAAAAATCATCAGGCTTAAATAAAGCGCTTTGAATTGTCACTTTAAATATTTCTTTTAAATTACTGAATCTACCATATGTTAGGAAAAAGTAGAGCTCGTGAGAAGAACATAGAAGAAACTCATCGGCTACTCTTTTAAATCAATGAGGGTATTTTAAATATCAAATATTTCTTAAAAAAGTTAAAAATAATAAACGATGAAAATGTAAATCTGTTAAAAAAAAATAGAAGAGTGGCAACCCAGTTTCTTGCTACTTCTTCTCATTACCTCAACCCTTTACGAAGTAGCAGTAGATTTCGTAAAAAAATTTTTTTTTGACATTCATAAGTGTCATTTCCGTGACTTGATTTTGATTTGATTTGTATAAATATAAATTATCGTATATTAGATGCACCTTTACATATTGAATTCATTGTTTGAATGCTTGTGCTTGTAGAGATTCGTCTAGAACATGATGGTCGTGATTCATGTCATAATTAACATAAATTAGCATCAAAAAAATTCAATTATTTTTTAATTATAACAGGTCGACCTGGCCCCACAAGCAGCACCCGTTAACGAGTTGACACATGGATCAGCCATCGTTCCTTTCGCACATTTTTGAGGGAAGGACGACCCGGCACACGACACCGCTGCAATAAAGCCGTAACCCCTTATTATTCATAATGGTCCGCTAACTTTAAACAGCCGCTAAGGAGTGTTTTTTCTCATTCTGACTTAGGTTAATAGAAGAAGACAGAGTGCGAACTAGCAATGCTATAAGTTAGCAGACTATTATGGGGGTACTCTATAAAAATTATGTTGAAATGATATTATGGTGTATAGATAATATATACTATAATAGTGTGTATATAAACCATATCTGATTCAGACTTACTGTTACACGTAAGAGACAGTCATCTGGCGTATAGTCACGAGGTTTGTTCAAGCCTCAAGGTGCGTAGACAGCTGACTAATAAGGTGAGGACATCTGGTGAGCCAGAGGGGAAGCGTGCCAGGTCACGTGCCATTCCATCGCTCGATATTTTTTGCGAAACATATAACGAACTTAACGCGTTTATAACACAAATGTGGGCTAATTTGTTTTACTCGACCTTAACATTATTAAGAAAGTTACAGCCATTTTTGTTATTGCTACCGTTTAGATGCATATTAGGCATTTATTTTCTCAAAATTGATTCCTTTAGAATTCTTTTTGACGTCATTTCTTATATACTAAATACTACAACCGCTTCGGAAACAAATGGCGCTCTGAGAGAGAAGACGCGGCGCAAGAAACTCTCCCAGCATTCTTTTTTTGCGTTCTTTTCAATAAAAATATACAATATTGTACAGTCATTTCGATCGCTATAAAATAATCACAATCTAGTCCAAGGCTATCCGATCATTTAGATATTCAGCTGTGGAGTAATAGGATTTACGACACAGCCATTTTTTTAATAAAACATTTAAATTTATTTATAGATAATGCCTGAACAGTGGCTGGGACTTTATTATAAAAGTGTATACATTTACCCTTAAAGCTATTATGTATTTTATGTATATATACTAGTCCCTCTCACAATAGTATATTATTGTATGACATCTTGTTTACAAGTAAACTTTTCGCACTCAATGCACGCACGTAATATTAAAATGGACAATAGGCTCCTTTTCAACCGCAACAGCGAGCGCCATGATACTACTTTTCCCGTATGAGTAATACAAAATATTTACCCCCTTCTTCATAATAGTCAGCTAACTTAAAGCATTGCTAATTCTCACTCTGTCTTCTTCTATTGACCTAAGTCAGAATGAGAAAAAACACTCCTAAGCGGCTGTGTAAAGTTAGCGGATTAGCCGCATGATCTTTTGTGTTCCTTTCATTCACGCAGTTTTCAAGGTCCTTTTGTTAGGGTAAACTGTGGATCGTCCTTGCACGGTGTGTCCACGTTGATACCACATGGGTACCTTCAGATAAAGTTCGTTCTTTTCACAGGATTATGGATACATGAGCGCCTTTTTCTGTCGTCAACCAGTACGGAATAAACACTATGTGTGTTTCAGTTTAAAGGGTGCCATAGCTAGTGAAATTAGTAGCTGAAGGGATAGCTTTTTACCAGTGGAAGGCTCCTTTCCACCGGATGCCGGCTAGATTATGTTAACCACAACGGCGGCTATTTCTGCCGTGAAGCAGTAATGTGTAAACTTTACTATATTTCGGTCTGAAGGGCGCCGTAGTATAATTATTGGGCAAATGAGACTTAGCATCGTATGTCTCGAGGTAACGACCGCAATTGTAGTGCCGCTCAATATTATTGTGTTTTTCAAGAATCTTGAGAGGCAATGCATTGTAATGACCAAGGCGTATCAATTACCATCAGCTGAACGTCCTGTTTGTCTCGTCCCGTATTTTCATGATTTGGGGTTCAATCAAATAGTGATCGGCACTGCGTTGTAATGAACAAGGCGTATCACTCACCATCATGTAAAAGTCTTACTCGTCTATTTTTCATATATAAAAACATAAAAGGCTGACAACACACGTGTGATTCTTATGATCACCGCCGCCCACATTCTTTTGCAATACCAGAGGAATCACAGGAGTGGGCCTTTAAAGTTTTTTTTAATATAAATAAGGGACGAGACGATTAATTGATGCGCCTTGCCCATTACAATGTAGTGCCGCTCAGGATTCTTGAAAAACACAAAAAATGCGCTTGTCACCTTGAGACGTAAGATGTTAAATCTCATTTTCCCAGTAATTTCACTACCTACGGCACCCTTCAGATCGAAACACAGTGATGCTTACACATTACTGCTTCACGGCAGAAATAGGCGCCGTTGTGGTACCCATAATCTAGCCGGCATCCTGTGCAAAGGAGCCTCCCACTGGTAGGTTATATCACATAAATTTATTATACGCGAGCGAAGCATAACTAGAATTATTAAAAGTAAAATTGCTGACTCTCTAAGGTCACGGTCAATTCAGCTTTTGTTCAGGTTTGTTTTGTGTTCACCTTTATCAGGAAACTAGTATTTAACCCACGGTTTTGTTCCGGCTTCAAAGGCCATAGAAAAGCTCAGAGCACAAAACGAATTCTTTCTTTTAATTCCATTATATATAACATACATATTACTTAAGTTAAACACCACTTCAGCAATGTGTATGAAATCAATTTGAATTTATTTTGACAAAACAAAAATTTTACATAATACACGTGATTTTACATAATTTTTGAATTTTTAAGGGAGTCTCGTATATATATAGAGAAATGACGTAGTTGTTTGCTCTGGTGCCATATATATTTGTAGATTTAGATAATTTAAATGACATGTTTGTTCATGTAAATTGTGAATTTCATTTTATCAAAGACATTTATAACCTTGCAATGTTTAAATAGTGCGAGGTTCGTATTTTCTTTGTGTTTATAAAAATAATTTGGAACGATATAGTTTTAAGAATTATTTTTTGTAATTTGTATATATCCTGTAAATATGACTTGTACGTCCTTCCGTAACTGCATAGTCCGTAATTAATGATGGAATCCGCCAGAGCCGTGTCTAATAATCTTAGGGCTCTATAAGGTAACTTATATTTTAAGTATGCAAGTTTACAAAGCACCAATCTTAATTTAGCTTATACATGGTTTTTATGAGGTTTATGAGAGCTGTATGATGTTATGTTTGACGAATCATGCTTTGAAATAGGACTCAAAACTTAATTCTGAAAGAATTGGTTATGTGATGCTGATTGAGACAGTAATGTTATTATTGGGTTGCATGCAGGTTGTTTTTAAATTAGCAGGGACTCCAATATCTTGGGAAAGCAGAGAAAAAAGTCGTTGCACGCTCCAGTACAGAGGCAGAGTATATTATAAGGATTTCAGAAAGTTTTAGAAGCTTGCCTTACAAATCAATTTCCTTACAAAACTTGCAATTTGAAATTAATGACAATTTATTTACTATTATTCTGTACAATTACAACCAAAGGCCAAATAACTATAACTTAATCCTATTTTCCATAACAAATCAAAGCATATAGATTTATCATACTAAATATTAATTATTTGTCTGTTCGTCCAACTTTCATTTTACCATCTAATCTGTAACGCGGTTATTAGAAATTGACAAGAATATTACTGATAGATTATAATGTACTTTGTGAAATGTAGCTTAATAATGTTACTCGTAGTACCTGGTACTTATGGCTATTTTTATTTCAGGCAATTAAGTAAGATTTCACCCAAAAATAATAAAACCAATGTATTTCTTAACAAAATTCGATGGTTAGATCTAACTGCCAAGTAATCGAATATCATATTAGATATATCAACCTACATATACAAACAGATAAACACACACACAAAGATTATATAAATATTAATATAAATATAAATAAAGCCTCCAACATGAGCGTTATGCGTATAGGTATATAATATTATAATACTCTTTGATTATTTTGATTACCTACTACTATATAAATTCAACTTAAATTCAATAGTAATATATATCCTAATGTGGGCGCAACGACTATAATTTATTGAAAAATAAATCAACCCAACGGGCCATAACAGATATCCACTGATCATTACAAAATCAAAGTCAAAAGTCAAAGTTCTTTGCCAGAAACATTCACAAGTAAAGTTGTTACAAATTTAAGAGTAGGCACCTGTTTCATCTTGACAGACATGCATATATGACGACCTGTATAGCCGAGTGGTTAGCGATCCTCCCTACTAAGCTAGAGGTCCCGGGTTCGAATCCCGGTAGGTGCAAGCATTTATATGATGAATATGGATGTTTGTTTCCGAGTCATGGATGTTTAAATGTATGTTTATATGAAATTATGTATGTTTAAGTAAGTATATTGTATTAAATATATCATTGTCTTGTAACCCATAACACAGGCTATATATTATGCTTAACTTGGGGCAAGATAATTTGTGTAAAAAGTGTGTCAATATTATATTATATATTTAAGTGGTCTCGTTTTATAATATAATAACCTAACTCAATCAATAATTACTGCTACATTTAATTTGACCAACGTAAAGCTTATACCTTAAAGATACCTATATATAATACAAGAATTGAAATGTTAAGAGATAATGTAGAAAAAGTAACCAAAAAAAAAAAAAAAATATTATTGGTAAAAATAGTATAGATGCCAGTTACCACTTCGTTTGATAATAACCGTTTATTGAGTAAAAACAATAGTTTGTTAATAGTATTAATAAAACTATTTAACGCTATCTCCTCTCTTATTTCTTCTGGTAATTTATTAAATATTTTTACACATAGAATGAAGTTTTTTTTGGTACAGAGTGATTCTAATCTCCTATTATATATTTACAAATACAATTATAAAGATGAAGCAGATATAGAATACATTTATGAATTACAGTTTACATATACAGACTATGGTACAATGGGGCGCTCACATCAATGAATAAAAGTTGTCCCCTACGGTACCAAGAAATTGTCAGTACTATTGGAACAGTGCGATTTCTTTTAAGGTAAATAATTGTGAATGAAACTTAGTTTTATGTGTCCATTGTGCCACATCCTGTGCCGTGTGTCCCTTATCCATTATTTATAATTAGTTCTCTACCTGAAGATCAAAACTGACGTTATCCCAACAAAAAACGCATGCGGCATAACAATTAACAATTGACAGTGCGTTTGAACGAAGCTAGCTGTATTGAAATTGTCGCTCTCATCGGCGACCGACAGCTCACGAACTCAGGTATTTATGAATGAACGTGAGGGTTCTGCCGAATGGGATTGTCGGCGGTCGTAGCCAGGTAGAAATTACACTTTAGGAATTCCTTCAACACTCTGAGTATGGCTACTCAACTCGGTGGCCGAGGATAAGCCGCAGCGCGGGGCGTGGGGTATTCTCGTCACGCATGCGTTCAGCGCTTCTTACTTTAGACGATACCTCCCTCTCAGTCAGTCCCAAACCGCCGCGGGCGTACGCTGTGTCGTCATGCGGCGCTCGTCAACTTTCTCGAGTAGTGATGTGATACGGTTTTATACGATATTTGTTAGTATCGAATAGATACACACGGACATTACGAATGGTGTGGATGTGATTTGTGAATTTTATAGTAGATAATGGTTTAAAGTGGATACTCAAAATGAAGTGGCTAATAGTGCTGGTGACTGTGATGGTATCGAGGGCAATTGATGGTGGTTTCGCACCCCCAGGATCGTGCCCTGCCGTGTGTGTATGTAAATGGAAGGGTGGCAAACAAACAGTTGAGTGCGTTGATCGAGCACTTATTACGGTGCCCGAACCCGTGGACCCCGCCACTCAAGTACTCGATCTCTCCGGGAACAATTTACAAATACTCCCCCAGGAGGCATTTGCGAAAACGGGGCTTGTTAATTTACAAAGAGTTTATTTACGTAGTTGTAATATAGGCCAAATAAATGACCGTGCTTTTAAGGGTCTTACAAATTTAGTCGAGTTAGATCTCTCCAACAATTTGCTCACGCAAATACCGTCGAATAGTTTCAAGGACTCTCCATTCCTTAGAGATTTAACATTGTCGAGTAATCCAATTTTGAAAATACATTCCGACGCTCTCGCAAACCTCGGCAGCGTAGTCAAGCTTGATCTATCGCGATGTGAAATCAGAGATATAGCCGCGGACGTGTTCAGAAATTTGCACTCGCTGGAATCCCTAAAGCTTAATGGAAACAATCTCCGTGAATTACCGTTAAGCTCATTAGAAAAGTTGGAAAAGTTGCGGGTTATTGATTTATCGGAAAACCCATGGATATGTGACTGTCGCTTGCGTGATCTTAAAATGTGGCTATCAAGTCATAAGCTCTTTTCGAGTCCTAGTTGTTCCTCACCACCAAGATTAGCTGATAAAGCTTTTTCAGAGTTAACGCTTGAGGAGTTTGCGTGTAAACCAGAAATATTACCCGTGAGCAGACACGTAGAGGCTACAGTTGGGGAAAATACTACAATAATATGCCTGACAGAGGCCGTTCCCAGCGCAAATGTACATTGGTATTGGAATGGAAGGCTTTTACAAAATGGAAGCAATTTAAATTCACATCAAAAAATATTTCTTTATGATGTTGGGGAAATGAGAAAGAAGTCTTATTTGGTTTTAACGAACACACAAGAATCGGATTCTACAGAGTTTTATTGTGTAGCGGACAATAAAGCTGGCAATGCGGAGGCGAATTTCACAGTACATGTCACTCAGATGGCGGCTGGAATGGCATCATTAGGGAGCGCACAGATTGCTAGTCTGGGGGCGGCGTTATTCTTAGTCGTAATTGTCATATCGTTGGGGTTGCTTATAACATTCGTTCGATTTCGGCCTGCACCAATTTCTGAAAGTAAAACCCCAAATACACTGGACCGTGTTGTGTCTGGGAATGAAGTTCATCCCACTGTGACTGATAGACCACATGTGGCAGTTTTAGCCAATAGACAAGATGCGCATAACTATGGTGACGGAAAATGCAATTCGATCGTTAAACCTCCTCGATTGAACGATATTGCTTACACTACAAACAATTACGATGGACGAGGAAGTGTGGTATCAGCAGGAGGTACAGTCGCAGTATCTCCAACTATCTCAGGAGGCATTGATCCAGATCTAATTAACGACACGAGGCCAGAGAGTGCTGCGCGACCTGGAAGTGGTGAATACGCAAGAGAAGCATCAGATTCATTATACCCATCAGGTCTGTGGGATCAAATTAAAATGAACCAGGCTAATAATCTAGCGCGTGCTGTTAGCTCAGCGATCCCTTCATTTTACAATGACCGGACGCCTATTATAGAAAATAGTAGTGTAAATGGTTCTCAGGAAGAATTGGGGTATACGAGTAGAACGTTTCCGAGGTCTCATGCACTGAGTACGGTGCCTATTGCAACTGGAGATGCACCTTATCCTCCCGATTATGGTTTGCCCGTGGGATCGGCGCGCACCTTGCGCGTGTGGCAGCGCGCCCCTCCTGTGCTTCCACCTGTGTCAGCTCTGAAGAGGGCTCTCACTATAACAAGACCTTGTGAAGACAACTTTCATGATGGCTGTGCGACTGACGTATAAAAGTAAAAGTGAACTATATAATATATTTTGTAAGAAGTGTAAATATGTACGTAATTGTTCTTGGTTACATAGATTTTGTATTATATTATTTATTTAGTTAATTAGACGAATGCTAAATTGGATCCGGTGGGCCGGGTCCACGACTGACTAGTTGAGAAACGTAAGTGTAAATTATTTCGTGATACGCGATACGAACGATATGTTAATATAATAATCGCCAAATTATTACTGTAACTATATACTTATTGAGTATTATTATGATAAACTGAATGTTGAACTAGATGTTATATTAAAAGCATAATTAATGTTGTGGTAAGAACTTCACAATAATGAAGTATCCAAAGATGTTTCCCTAAATGTTACAAAAATATTAACTAAAGATAATAGATATAATGTAAGTCACGATGAATGTTAATTGGTGTAAGTTAATGTATAACAATATTTTGTGTTGAGAAAAATAAACATTTTAGATATAAAATTTGGAAAAGAATAAACAGGCGATTTGAAAACATAACTGGTATTTAATCATTTATAAAACCTCATTATAAATAATACTTAAGATCGTAATATAATGAAATGTTAATGTTGGGAATAGCTATTACGTGGTCGGGGAGGCGTATCTAAAAAGACATTGACACCGGAAATATAGTCGTAGAGACGTAGATAAGACGTCCGCTGTATCTAGAATGCAGGCAACATAAACGGGTTGTCAATGTTTTTAATGTTTTAGTTAGTGTAGTGTTAAAACGATTTATTCAAACAGGAAGTCCTCGAGCATGATGGGAATTTATTTTACAACTTCAACTTTTTTAGGTGATATTTGAAAGTACGGCATATGTCTGAGAAAAATTAAAGTTGATGTCACTTTTATACCCCTAAAATAATGCATTAAAAAGTGTTTTACTATAAGAGAGTTTTTTTTAATGAAAATAAGGCACGAGACTAGAAGGCCGTTCTGCTGATGGTAATTAATACGCCCTGCCCATTACAATGCAGTGCCGCTCAGGATTCTTGAAAAACTTACAAATTCTGAGCGGCACTACAATTGCGCTTGTCACCTTGAGACATAAGATGTTAAGTCTCATTTGCCCAGTAATTGCACTAGCTACGGTGCCCTTCAGACCGAAACACAGTAAAGTTTACACATTACTGCTTCACAGCAGAAATAGGCGGCGTTGTTGTACCCATAAACTAGTCGGCATGCTTTGCAAAGGAGCCTCCTGGTAAACAGTTGAGTTCGATTTAATTTTTGTATCAATTCTTAAATGTTGAAATATTTTAAAATATTGCACAATATTGTAACCTCAATGAGCAATATACGATCATTGATGAGAGGTCTTTGCCAGATATCTAGTAGCACATTATGTAATTTGACTTGAGCAGAATAAAAAACCTTATGCCACATGTTCAAAATATTACCACTGCTTTAGATGAATGGACATTCCCTCTTTGTAACATGGGAACAACCTTACAGGTTCGCAACATTCTTGTGTTTCAAATAAAAAATGTTTGTAAATATATTTATTTATGTATTTTAACTATGTTAAAACATTACCAATAGCTTTAGATGATTTCAAGAAACGATCACAGGTTTTTTTAATTCTGTTCCGCTGCCTAATAAGTTTAAATTTTATTTAAATTCAGTGTTTTGATAATAATATTATGATTAAAATTAATAATATTTATCCAATACTTTAATAAAATGCCTTTTGTATTCAAATTGTACATTTTACAAAAACCGAAAGCCGTATTTTAACATCCGAGACACCAGAGAAACCGGTTATCGTTATTTCATTTCCGCTCAATTTAGTTTTTTATTAGAACCGATCCCTAAACGGGTTCAATAGCGTCGGATTTGAAGCTTGAAGTTGGTGGTCAAATAAAGAGAAATCTCACTAAATAGCGGATGCGGCCTTTTTGCGTACAAAACTATAAATGGATTTTATAATGCCGGGGTCGGGCTTAAAGTGGGCACTGAATGAAATAAAGCCGAGCTTTAAATTTTATTTTAAAAACACATTGCTTAAAGGTGTTGTATTATTTTCGGGACTTAAGATTTTAAAATATCAGAGTATTTTTTATCTAATATATATTATAATTCTCGTGTCACGGTGTACGTAATTGAACACTTCCGAAACGGCTCGACCGATTTTCGTGAATCTTAGCGTGCATATCGGCTAGGGTGGAGAATCGGACAACATCTATTTTTCATCCCCCTAAATGTTAAGGGTGGTCACCCCAAAAGCTTTTATTTTTTTTTATTTTTTTTATTATGATTCAGCATTAAAAAATGCATACAACTTCAAATTTTCACCCATCTATGATGAACACTTACTTTTGTATCGCGATTTTAATATAATTCTAATCCATCCACAGACACGCAATAGAGTTGCAATATGGCAATGGATATATTTGGTAGGTCTTAGAATCGGTCGTCATCTATTTTTATACCCTAAAAATTTTAATTTTTTTAATTTTTTATTACTTTATATGGCAATACAACGTTTGCTGAGTCAAATTCAAATATTTTTATTCAAAATAGGATGTGAAATCACTTATTGAAAGTCAAAAAAACTACCACCCATTCCAAAGTGAATGCCTCAGGCCTGAGAAGAATGGGCGCAACAAACTCAGCGGGCTTTTTTTTTTCATCAAAAATATGTTTTACAATTAAAGTAACATTTACAAAGTAACATTGTACAATTAAACTTATTATTCCTCCATTCCCAATCTGTGGTCATTTATATTATAGTAACCTTTGTTTGATTGTATATCATTAAGAAAGTCATTTATGTTATAGTAACATTTACCACACAAACGTTTTTTAACAATTCTTTTGAATAACGTAACACCTTTGTTTTGAACATTTTCTGGGATCTTGTTGTAAAAGCATATACATCGCCCCACAAAAGACTTACTAACTCGACTTAGCCGAGTAGTAGGCATCATCAGTTTTTGTCTGTTCCTGGTGTTAACATTATGGTTATGACAGTTTCTGGCAAATTCACTTATGTGCCTATGAACATACATTACATTATCAAGAATATATTGAGAAGCAACAGTCAAGATGTTAATTTCTTTGAATTTTGCTCTCAATGATTCCCTAGGACCTAGGTTATAAATAGTGCGAATAGCCCTCTTCTGCAGCACAAATATTGTATTAATATCGGCAGCGTTGCCCCATAGCAATATACCATAGGACATAATACTATGGAAATAACTAAAGTATACTAGTCGCGCCGTATCTATGTCAGTTAATTGTCTAATTTTTTAACCGCGTATGCTGCGGAACTAAGTCTGTCGCCAATCCTTCAATATGGGGGCCCCATTGTAATTTGGAATCTAGAGTTATGCCAAGAAATATAGCAGATTCCACCGGTTCTATCACCTCTCCATTTAACAAAACATTTTCATTTACATTTTTGACATTTGGTACGGTAAATTTAATGAATTTAGTTTTCTTGCTATTTAACAATAGGTTATTAGCGCTAAACCAGTACACGATGTCAGATAAAATATCGTTCACTTCGTCATACATATCTTGGTTTCTTTTCACTTTGAAAATCAGTGAAGTGTCGTCCGCAAACAATACTACCTTATGTTTTTTCTCTAGCTGGTTGTTATATAATAAACTACCTTAAGTACTAAAAAAATACAACTTTGAATATTTAAAATTACTTTTATTAAGAAAGGTCGCTTGTTGCTTTAATTATCTATTTCTATTATTTATGTTTGACTATTCCAAAGTTTATAAATAATTCCAAAATAGAAATTTATTCCAAATTACAGTCATTAATTCAAAGTTCGAATAACTAATATTTTTGAGAGCTTTTTTTTTCAAACTCTAACCCAAAAAATCTTTATTCGAATAGGTTTAAAATAAGTCCTTTTAAATAGTTGAAAAATTATTTAGTGAATCTACTATAATCAAATATAATGGACTTAAATCCTCTTTTGAAGATGGTTGCTTAAATGCTGCTTGTTCTATCGGTACGGGGCCAGGGGCCAAGTAAACGGGGGGTTATAGCGAGTTTCGAACCTGGTGTCTAAGTTTATTGAAAGAAGATTACTTAAAACTATGAAGCTTAAGTTTGACAGTGAACTCCTCCTAAACGGCTGGACCGATTTGAATGATATTTTTTTGTGTTCCAGTGAATTTGAGAATGGTTTATTGTTTAGATTCTCAATTCAGTCCATATATAAAACTCCTCCCCATGTTAGTCAACTCCTCCTAACGGCTGGACTGATTTTTCAAACTTAAGATGTGTTTACAGGACAACGTCTATCTGGTTCGCTAATTATATATATATATATATATATATATATATATATATATATATATATATATATACGTATATCTTTGACTTATGGCTGTTGGTAAGTTAGCGATGCCGCCAGAAGACTTAAATATTAGCAAAACAAAACGTGTGTGCAATACACAGAAACAAAAAAATGCGTTTTTGAAACGTGTGATATCATTTTTACAAACAATATTCTGCGCAGAGCAAAAAACAATAAAAGTTGTAAGAGTAAAAGTGAATGGATACATAATTAAATAGGTATCAATTAAAATGTTTAATGTTATGTAATTGCATGCCATGCTTGCTCATTATACTTATTCATAATAATATGAAAGCCCACAATGAGAAACGTTGAACGAATTTACTTTTCCCTTATTCGTCAGTTCGCGCTTTCTTTCATCTGTGAGACACAATACAATAAAATGTTTAGGTTTGACAATGGGAGGTTTAAGACGACTTTATAACGATATAATGGATGTTCTTAAGGTTTCCTCGGTCTGTCCAGGAAGAATTATTTCTGTCGTTGTGTATTGAAAAATATGCTCTATTTTCTTCTCTTACAATACACATTTATTACGAAGTTCCATTAAAAGGTTACCCTATAAAATTGAGTTCATTTTAAACGTAATTGCTTTTCGAACAACGGTTTACGGGTTTGATTCTGGTTGCAATATTAGCTAAATACAAATATTGATACGTCTGTGAGTGTTGGAGTTATTAGGAGATTACTTACTCAGCAGAGAACAGTTTAACGAAATTTTGATAAATTTGGGTTAAACTTGGATAGTTTTTCCAGTTATAAATATATGAAAGTAGGACTTGTGTCATTATATGATGATTTGATAACGTTCCGATGACGTTTCCTTTCATTTCAGTTGGACGAAACTTATGTAGAGCAGCTAGTAATAAAAAAACAAATATATAGGGGCAACCTGCAATACCTACCACGTTGATGTTACATTAATAAAATAAAACCTGTGTCACAGCCATAACAAGATGCATGCGCACCACGCCTACTTCTGCCCTTGAAACTATTCTAGGGCTAACACCACTCGACATACACTTTCCACAAGAAGCGACAATGGCGACTCTACGTCTAAAGCTGTTGGGTGTATGGAAGAATGAAGACAGATAAGCTCTGGAATAGGGTAACAAAGGACTATCCACTCTGTGAGGCACCATGCGACAAGATACCTAAAACACATGCCTTTCATAAGAACTATCACATACAGCAATATGAGAAAGATGCTGACCAGTCAGGTGTAAACGAATTAAGAATTTACACAGACGGCTCAAAAATGGCTACTGGAACTAGTGCCGGCATATTCTCACAGGAACTAAACATACACACTTCCATACCCTTGGGCACACACAGCTCCATCTTCCAATGTGAGTGCGTAGCCATCAAGGAAGCCGCCATCGCTATATTAAGAAGGAAGGTACATGGCCACATTAACAGATTTCTTTCTGACAGTATGGTGGTTCTAACAGCGCTGAAGGGTACCACATACAACTCAGCACTAATACACGAATGTCACCAAACCCTGGAGCAAGTTGCCTCTTATAACCGGGTAACTCTGCAATGGATCAAGGGACATAGCGGTTCGTTGGGAAATGATGCAGCGGATGAGCTTGCAAGGCGGGCATCGCAGGCAAATATAGTTACTGGTCCATTGCCACTTCTGCCACTGCCCTTCAGCCAAATGCGCTAATGCTTCACGGATACGCTCTCTCACCAACGACCTATACAAAACCCGATGGATGAATGTCTCAAGCTGTACACAGTCGAAGGAGGCGATACCTGCACTGTCGCCCAAACTGACACGTAGACTTATGAGCCTCAACAGACATGACATCCGTATAATGGTGGGCACCCTAACGGGTCACACATCACTAAACGTAACGGACAGTCCTTAGTGCAGAGGCTGTCTGACCGAAGACGAAACGGTCGCTCACGTAATCCTGGAATGTGCGGGGGTGGCCAACCAACGGGCAAAAACCTTAACCAATACGAGGTCGCTCCAGGAAGTCTGCGAACACCCCAGGAATGTTCTGAACTTCTGGAAGGAGTTGGGCTGGTTGGAGTAACTGGCCATTACTGCACGCAAAATGGACCCATGCTAGTGGGTTAATTGCGGAAACAGGAGCCCCTATACCGTACCATACCATAACTGTGTCAAATTCCATGTAAATCCATTCAGCTGTTTTCGTGTGATGCAGTAACAAACATAACATTCAGATATATTAAAAGTTACTGATATAAATTTTTTCCCCCGCTATTTGGTAATTTAACATATTCAGACTTTCATCAAAAATCAAATATTGAGTGATAGATATTTCAGAAATTCTTTCAGTTTTATCACCAAATCTTATACTTTTCCGTGAGAACAATTTTTCGTAAAGGGTTCGGAAGGTAACATAATTATACTGTACTTAAACAAATTTCTCGGCGTTCAACTTCAAGTTATTAATGCTTAATTTAAAAGTTAAAACTTTAAAATATATTTTTATTAATATAGGTCCATTTTTGACTGCATATCTTAAAACAAGGTATGTATTTAAAATGTCCCGAATTGTAGAATTGAATGCAATACAATATTATGAAATTTCTCCCATTTTTTAACTCTTTTGCCGCCCTGCCGATACAGCTAAATCAGTTACAGAAACCTACCATATAGGTATATTGGGATTACATACACAAATAAAATTTGTTTTCTCGAATCCACGACCTCTCGCATTCCGTACGAGTACTCGAACGGTTAGCTCAGTTTGAAGAGCATTATTAATCCTAGAAGTGAGGGTAATCACTTTAAAAACATAACAAATTGTTGAGATTCATACTTACAACCTAAAAATCATTCGGTTAAATTTCTAACCTCCTCCATTTTTCAAGTAGTTTGAATAACTATCCACAATATAATTTCACAATACTATTATTACTAAGTGATCAATTAAGTATATTTTACACAATGTTCATTAAACTATAACGCTCGCGTTTTCATCGTTACGTGCAAATCGAGCGCAAAACTATTTTACATAATAAAAGCTAAGGGTGAAACCGGCATAAATATTGATTTTCCAACTTATTCTATACTCACTTCAGAAAGCATGATATTATATAAAGTTTTGAGTGCCACGATATGTTTCATGTTCTACACTTGTTCATAAGTAGTTAGAGCTAGACACTCTAAGTCGAGGATATAAGAAATTATTGTTCTGTTTGTACGGACATCAAAAGTTTCGCAAAACTTTACTTCTCTGTTAGAGATGTGTGTAGGACTTGTGTTTGATTAAATCCTACAGAAGATATCGATGATTTCAGTAGAAATTTCAATAGAAAAAAGAAAACTGAATAATGTATGTATATATTATCTAGGAAATAAAGGTTTTCAAATTAACAATTAACAAATTTTAATACCACCTACTAAATATTCACAAACAAGATAACATCTAAATAATTATCTTTAAAATCAAATAGATCAATTTGTTAAGCTTCTACGAATAAATTAACATTCGAAAATAAATTGAGCAAAGTAACGACCTAACTAGTCAACGGTTGCAGCGAAAATGTGGCGTTTTATTTTGCGTCCAGACAAAGGGAAAGAGCTTCCCTCTGGAACAACGGCGGGAGGGAGGTGGTGAATGCTCATGCATACCAACGCAGCCTAAGTCTGCGTTGGTTATATGGGACTCACGTAAAACCTAAGTGCCTACCCACTATACACCACCTGAGGTTGGCTTTAGGCAAGTGCCTCCTAAGCCTTCATCGAAGGCGACCTTCTCTTTGGGCGAGAGAGGCGCAAGCGGCACTCAGTATCCGCTGGGATGTGTCGACGCCAGGGAGATATTGCCTTTTATAGACATCTTCACCCTGTCCACCTGTCACTGTCAAAGGTTAATATAGATAGCTACCTTTCTCTATTTTTGTCACAACATCTTCTTTCAGACCACAACGTTTCCTTATCTCACTATTTCTTATCCTGTCACTCAGTTAAACTCCTATCATACATCTCAACTGCATTTATTCCGCTTTCATGTTTCTTCTGCCATACCCAACTTTCACTTCCGTACATGAGTGTCGGAACCAACACCCCCTCATGCACAGCCAAACGAGCGTTATTAGACACCTTCTGCCTGTTCATAAAGGAGTGCAAAGCGCTATTCACAATGTTTCCTGCATTCACTCTTCTTTCAATATCACTTTCATACTTTCCAGTACATACATAACTTATTAAAATTTTCATTCTTCGTCATAGATCGAAAACATAAATAATAAAAGTAATTAAAATCTCTTCATGCTCGTGCCAATGAAGCCCTATCATACGATTTCCATATGACACGATTAACTTAATTCAAAATTTGTACCGTCGGCGTCCTTCCTCGCATAAACATTCTGTTTTTTATGATTTAATTACAAATGTATGGTTTTCAGACTTTTCCCTACACTTGTAGTATAAAACGGTATAACTTACCAAATTTTATAGTTCTATTTTGAATCCCTTTGCGGTATAAAGGGTCACATCTTTTTTTACGTTAACTTTGAAGTTTGATTTTTCCACAGCTTCAAGAGACTGTAAGCAAGAGTATATCGTTTTATTTTCAACTCCTCAATACCTCCACGCGGTCCCGAGATGATTCTAGACAGACACACGGATGGACAATGAAATGATTCTATAAGGGTTACGTATTTTAGAAGTAAGGAATCCTAAAAAGAGATTTGAAATTGTGTCGTGATTTTAAATTATCATATCGAAAATCAATGCATATTAACCGCGTGGATTTTTTTTTCAAAATAAAGGACGAGACGAGCAGGACGTTCAGTTGATGGTAATTGATACGCCCTGTCCATTACAATGCAGTGCCGCTCAGGATTCTTGAAAAACCCAAAAATTCTGAGCGGCACTACAATAACTTGCGCTCGTCACCTAGAGACGTAAGATATTAAGTCTCATTTGCCCAGTAATTTCACTAACTACGGAGCCCTTCGGACCGAAATGTTTACACATTACTGCTTCACGGTTCCTGTGCAAAGGAGCCTCTCACTGGGGATCAAAGACGAAATATTTAATAACCTATAAATACGTGAAAGATATAAAAGACACATATTATTTACCACTCGACATTCAAACTAAGCTTCACAAAGTTAACAGCAACGTAAGAAATGCTACAACATTAGCGTGAAACAATTTTCATAAAATTAAAAGGATGATTGTTAAAATATCATCCATAAAAGTAGGAAAAGAAATATTTTCATTCAGACAATGAATTAATGTGCATTTAGTTGGAAAAGTTTTCAACTCATTAGTGTTGTCTCCAGTTTTATCTTTGCGTCTGTTAATTACAAGTTGGCTCCATTAAATAGGACATTGACAGTTTCTCCAATTCAAGAACTCATTTTAATTGTGCACTTTTGGCATCGTTCAACACTCTGTTAGCGTTTTTGTGCCAAAACTCTGACTTTTATAAAATAATGGAAATATTTAGTGAAATTTGTTTTAACACTTAGAGCCTTTCTAATTATTTTGAAACGAAATGCTATATTTATACGCTTTGTACTAACTTAGCTGTAATATAGAATCACTAATAGATATATTTATCATTCCATTAATCATATTAGTATTTAATTAAATACAATGGTACCTTTAATAATGGATATGCAAATTTCGAGACTGAATAGTGCGGCAGTTACCCAGATGAAAACTCCTCGCCCCCTCACTGGAAAAGAGTGCAAACAACGCGTTGGAAAAGTACTATAACCGACTCATTAAAATTTACTTAGATTGGGCCACATATTGCTAGCTGATGGTAATTGATACGCCCTGCCCATTACAATGCAGTACTAATGATTCTTGAGAGACCAAAAAATTCTGAGATGCGCTCGTCACCTTGAGATAATAATCAGTCATAAGATGTTAAGTCTCATTTGCCCAGTATTACACTAGCTACGGCGCCCTTCAGACTGAAACAGTAATACTTACACATTACTGCTTCACGGCAGTTATAGTCAACGTTGTGCTACCCATAATCTAGCCAGCATCCTGGGCAAAGGAGCCTCCCGCTGGTTTTTTTATTGTTATATGAAGTACTTGCCTTTGTCTCCGATACTACTAGAACAGTGAAGCCTTCGAAAATTATAAAAAGTGAAAAAAAAAAAAAAAAGTACCTGATGAAACGATGAAACCTATTGGAAAAGGAGGAGACTATAACAAAAATGAAAGGAAAATTAAATTATCGGCGATCTGAGATCGGGATGTGGTAAAGAGTTTAAGTGAAAAAAAACGGTATATCTCGTTTTCAGGCTTCAAATAATGGACATAATACATTTTAAACAAGTGTAGTAGGAATAGTGAGTAAATTTTCTAAATGCTACCTTTTTTCATCTTAATTTGATAATAACAATTTAAATTTTTTATATGCTTATCCATACTTTCTAGACATCATTCCGAATCAAATGAGCTATCGCTCATAATATTATAGTATCTTTATTGAGAATTAACACGTTTTTTAATTTGGTGACAAACCTAGTTAGTCATTTGTTATCAATATTCCTTGTGTGTTCCGTTTTAAAGTTTCTGACTGTCTTTAATTGAACCAGCTTAGCTCGAAAACAGGTCAATAGTTACTTTAGCTTATTATATACGATATACTTAGATATTATTAGAAAATGACGGTTAATTACGATTGTAAACTTATTCTATGTGGGCGAAGTGGTGGGCTTTTCCTATTCGTATGAAATTATGTTCTGCGTAGGTAACATTGATAATATGATAATTTCATAAAAACCTAATTTATTTCGTATTTATAAGCCAAATTATATTTGAGCCCGGCATGATATTAATAACTTTCGAAATGAAGTGCCTCTCTTCTCAAGAAGATTAGACAAATTTTTTGTAGACTTAATTATAATTAAATTGAAATAGTATCTCGAATTATGGTAAAATAATATTTTGCGAAGCTTTAATAAATAATTATTTTTGTTAAGGTTAAATTGAAACGTGGTTTATTTAAAGGCCTTCCTTTAAAATGTCTTTTTATCATGTAGGTATTCTGTTGGCAGATCTAATTTGGGTAAGTTGATTAAAATTCGGAATATTACAAGTGGCAAAATACGATTGTAATTAACTTGTTCAATAGAAAAAGACACTTAAAATGCTATATTTGAGGCAGTGGGAGGTTGCTTTGCACAGGATGGGGATCCGCTGAAATCTTAGTCTTGCGTCACTTCGAAGGGCACAATGCCGAATGTTTTGGGTCGAGTACCACAGACACTCCCTGTACTGCCCCGGGACATAAAATAATAGGGAAGTCCTAAGCCCAAGAGTATCGTAAGAGGATTGCACAGGATTCCTGCTAGATTATGCCACAACGGCGCCTTTTTCTGCCTTGAAGTAGTAATGTGTAAACATTACTTTGTTTCGGTCTGTAGGGCGCCGTAGCTAGTGAAATTACTGGGCAAATGAGACTTGAAATCTTATATCTCAAGGAGACGAGCGCAAATGTAGTGCAATTCTGTGGTGTCGCACCGTCTCAGGTCTCAGCATATCCTTATGCTCTAGCAGACGCGCCCATACATCACCATGTTTAATACAATATAAATACGAGCAGTGAAATGCATCTATTGAATTGGCAAGAGGTTATGCCACAAATTTTGCTAGCTACCTATTACGCAGCTAAACTCACATACGCTGCCAATATACACGACTCTGGTGACAGAAATATTTAAGTTAAAACGACATTAGTTTTAATCACTTGATGCAACTACTCTTTGTTCCGTCCATGCAGAGAATCTTATGAATTTGTCAAAAGCCATTGGGATTGTCGTGACATAAAAAAGTTTAAAATTCGCGTAGTTATTAGGAACACATGTGACAGCAGAAATGTGGAACAAAACGTCTAAAGTTCAAATATCGATAAAAACTTACCAACTTCGATCTTTATGATGTTTTCGTCAGTTTAATTGTTTTTTTTTATTTATATGCTAAAACTTAGCCTGTAAATCACTGCATGTAAGGTATGTATTTTACCAGTTGGAAGCTCCTTTGCACAGGAAGCCGGCTAGATTATGGGCACCAATACGGCGCCTATTTCTGCCGTGAAGTAGTAATGTGTAAACATTACTGTGTTTCGGTCTGAAGGGCGCCGTAGCTAGTGAAATTACTGAGCAAATGAGACTTAACATCTTATATCTCAAGGTGACGAGCGCAATTGTAGTGTCGCTCAGAATTTTTGGGTTTTTCAAGAATCCTGAGCGGCACTGCATTGTTATATATGTATATATTGTTATATATGTTATATATATTACCATCAGCTGAACGTCCTACTCATCTCGTCCCTTATTTTCATAAAAAGAAATGCATGGCATGCATACTTCCGTGCACTAGTTTTTTTTACACAAACGGGTCACCTGGTGGTATATGATCACCATGGCACAAACTCTCTTGTCTCTGCACCTGAGAAATCACAAGAACATGGCGGACGACGATCCAACCTCAAGCGCCGCAGTCAACTCAACGGTTCTTGTTGCGTCACCAATCGATCGATCCACCACTGGTATCACACCAAACTTTTGCTCGTCTTGGTCTATGTGGTACGCATAGGTAGGAATGCTTAATTTAAAAATTTCGACGAGGTAAGTAACACCGTTTACAATTTATAAGCTGTGAAGTTGTGGTATGTGCCTAACTTGATCGATTGCGCATTTTTAATAATGTTACAATCAGGGTTGACCTTCCATTAATTGAGCCCCATGCTCAACTGTTAACTGATGTGGACTGACTTGCAACCAAAATACGGATATTTTGGTTGCAATGTGGTCTTAAAAAAAGTTTGGAAAATTTATCAAGGCATTGTACTGTTCTATAGTCAAAGTAATATTAATCACATAATATAAATACAATTGTGTATTAATTACTTTTATAAATTTTATGCTTTGACTTATCGCCATTTTTGTATCAATTCGTATTATACCCTTAAAAATTCAACAACCTATGTCTGTGGTAACTAAAATATGAAATAAATACTTTTGATTGAAAATTTGATGATAATAATATGAAACTCGTTGTTACATATTTCTTTTGAATCATCCGAAATAATATATAAATGGAAGCTCGCGCGGACGTTACTCAAATGAGAGGTTACTAACACCCCTTATACATAATAGTCTGCTAACTTAAAGCATTGCTAACTCTCACTCTGTCTTCTTCTATTGACCTAAGTCAGAATGAGAAAAAACACTCCTTAAAGCTGTTTAAAGTTAGCGGATCATTATGAAAAAGGGGGTTAGAGTTTAGACAATTCGACACGTGCCAAACTGGCCGTCTTGTGCCAGAGTTTGGCGAGTCAACATCTCCTGAGGATGCCTCGTGTAGAGGCGGAACACGTGTCGAACTGCTTAAAGACAAATATTGGCAGAATTAACATTAAAGGAAACTCAAAACATTTGGATAATTATGGATTTCGGCAAAGTAACGCCTACTTTAATAAACATTTTTAGACCAGTCTCATTCAACTTTTAACTTCAAAAAGTAAACTTACATTAAAAAAATTTGAAAACAAAATTTTATGAACGATACGGGACTCGAACCCACGACCTCTCTTGTTCCGTGCGAGTGCTCTGCCAACTGAGCTAACCGTTCGAGTGACGTATAGTCAGTCATAATTAATCCTAGAAGTGAGGGTTATCACTTTAAAAACATAACAAATTGTTTGAACTTTGATATTATTCTTAGATAGCGATGACCTGTATAGCCGAGTGGTTAGCGATCCTACCTACTAAGCTAGAGGTCCCGGGTTCGAATCCCGGTAGGTGCAAGCATTTATATGATGAATATGGATGTTTGTTTCCGAGTCACGGATGTTTATATGTATTTATGTATGTTTATGTATGTATATTGTATTAAATATATCAGTGTCTTGTAACCCATAACACATGCTATATATGCTTAACTTGGGGCAAGATAATTTGTGTGAAAAGTGTGTCAATATTATTATTATAGATACAATTACAGAATTAGGGAGCGTTGTTGCCTAGGGTCTACTTAACATGTAACGGTACACCATCAGGCTCAAATGCGTTTAACCGCTATTGTATCCAAACGCGTCATGCAAGCATAGCCAACAAAATATCGTATTACTGATGTATAACATTTCGTACAGCAGATGTCCCACAGTAATCATCTGCTATTTTAATTCATTATAAAAACATTAAAGTCGTCTAAGTGCCGGCTGTGCTACATACCCTGGAGGTAACCGAATGGAATTGTTCACTGGCTTCGAGGACTAGCGCAAAAAACGACAGCGCATTTATACCTGAGCACGTGCAGCTAATAGGGATATGAAGTCAGTTAAAAGGATACTTAATGCTCTGTTGTATTACATGTGTACCCCGCTATCAACCGTGGTCAACCGTTAACAAATACATAATTCACAAACAAAATGGGTAAATATATACACTTTTATAATAAAGTCCCAGCCACTGTTCAGGCATTATCTATAAATAAATTTAAACGTTTTATTAAAAAATGGCTCTGTCGTAAATCCTACTAGTCCACAGCTCAATATCTAAGTGAGCGGACAGCCTGGGACTAGATTATGATTATTTTATAGAAATAGCAATGACAGTACAATATTGTATATTAAAAAGAGCTCAAAAAAAAGAACGCTGAGAGAGTTTCTTGCGCCGCTTCTCTCTCAGAGCGCCATTTGTTTCCGAAGCGGTAGTATCTAGCAAATTAGAAATTACATCAAAAAGAATTCTAATGGAATCAATTTTGAGAAAATAAATGCCTTTTACACCGCTAGTTGCAGAAAGCATCCATGAAGTTAATGTTTCATTGCTTCATGTCAAAATGAAAAAGAAAGTGACGGTATTATATTTAATGAAACATTAACTTTAACGATGCTTTCTGTAACTGTAGCGGATAATTACTTTGTTTTAATAGAATGTTTAATTTTAAGAGTTTTATTTTTTATTAAGTGTCGCTTTATAAAGGTCACGGTTATCAGCGACTTTTAACTCATATGAAGCGATGATTGTCTATGCGTCTTTATTCATAAAATTCCGTTTCAAGTTCTTTGTTTAAATATATAATTGCTCGCATAAATATCTACCTTTATTTATTTACAGTGAATGTAAATTGATATTCCTACACTGCATTAGTTACTCTTTTGGTTTTTTTGTATGATTAATCACTTCTTTTTGTTTCTTACAATAAGTTAAAGTGTTATATGTATAACAGTCTTGGAAAAATATACTAATTATCCGGAAAAACAAGACAGGTATACAAACTTCTATAGTCCAACAATACCAGACTCTGTACAGGTCACGCTGATATGACATATTCATATAATTACAACTTAATTAACCGAGAAAATCAAATGAAAATGTAGTCGTCACCTCAATGTTTCAGTCTTTTCATGAAAGAGGTGGACAAACGAGCGTACTGGTCACCTAGTGTTAAGTGATCACCGCCGCTCACATACTCCTAAAACACCAGAGGAACCACAAGAGCATCGCCACCCTTTACAAAAGTGTGTACGCTTTTTTGAACACACGTCGCGTCGTATTCTCCCGGAAACACCGCACAAGGAAACTCAGTACACGTTTTTGTAATTCGTTGTATGTGGAAGAAAGTTCTTTCAAAATCGCACTGTAGAGGAACGCCACACATCCAGATGGTGGGGATGACATCCTAATTTTTGGCCCTTCGGAACACTCCCCGTCATAGATGCGGTTGAAGACACTCAATGAAGCGACGTCTCTACGTTACGCCAAGTGATCCTTATTGATCTCATATTTGAATGTAATTTTGTAAAGTAGTAAATTCTTACCACCACTTCAAAAGAAGTGGCAATAAGAACCTTATTGCCACTCTTTTTAATTTATATGTTTCAACATTTTTCATTATATTTTACACAATGTATGTAAAGTGATGCATCAAAATTGTTCATATTTATATACATATATATATATATATATATATACTAAAAGACCTAACAGACGTCTTGTACACACATCTTAAATTTGAAAAATTGGTCCAGCCGCTGGTTTTTACTAACATACACATGTACAGGTGAATTATATGTGTACTGAATTAAGAATCTAAGCCATTCTCAAATTCAGTGGAACACACAAAAAAATCATCAAAATCGGTCCAGCCGTTTAGGACGTAGTTCAATTATTGTGTAAAGGTATAGGCATAGGCAAAGGCATTTTTTTTTCTCAAAATTGATTCCTTTAGAATTCTTTTTGATGTCATTTCTTATACTACTACCGCTTCGGAAACAAATGGCGCTCTGAGAGAGAAGAAGAGGCGCAAGAAACTCTCCCAGCATTCTTTTTTGCGCTCTTTTCAATAAAAATATACAATATTGTACAGTCATTTCTATCGCTATAAAATAATCACAATCTAGTCCCAGGCTGTCCGATCATTTAGATATTCAGCAGTGGAGTAATAGGATTTACGAGAGAGTCATTTTTTTTAAAAACATTTAAATTTATTTTTAGATAATACCTGAACAGTGGCTGGGACTTTATTATAGAAGTGTATACATTTACCCTTAAAGCTATTATGTATCTTATGAAGCCTACTAGAATTAGTTACAAGCAATCCCTTATTTCTAGTGTTATAATAATGAAAATCACTATTAAGAGCAAAAAGGTGACGATTTTTGTGAACATATATTAAATTTTCATAACTGTGAGTCTAAACTTTTTTTGAATCGGAGGAGTTCGGTGAAAAACACACGCAAAGAAGAAATATATAATCATCATCTTTATCATCAGCCGGAAGACGTCTATTGCTGGACAGAGGGCTCCCCCAAATATTTCCATGACTATCGGTCTTGCGCTGCCCTCATCCAACATATTCCTGCGATCTTGACCAGATCATCGGTCCATCTTGTAGGGGTACATCTACCAAAACTTCGTCTTCCAGTACGTGGTCGGCATTCGAGGACTTAACTGCCCCACCGGCCATCTGTCCGTCGAACTATGTAACTACTTACTGCCACTTCAGTTCCGCAATCATTTGGGCTATGTCGAAGAAATATATTTAAGTAATATTAAAAAGTCTCTAGAAATGAGAACTTGATGGAGAGACTGGTAGTTCAGGGCCAGGTGGAAGGCAAGAGAGCACGCGGTCGATCGCCAACCCGCTGGATAGACGCCATCACAAAGGCTACTGAGTCCACCATAGTCCAGTGTACTCGCAACGCCTCTAACCGTCAGAAATGGAAGCACATCGCCAGGAGATCTACCCTCAGAAGGGATATTGACCCACCGAACACCCCACCATGTACCTTGTCAGCGTAACCACGACAACTCTGACAAGACTGTCCGACTAAGAAGAAGAAGAAGATATTACATAATAAATGCTATAATGCTTGTTTGTTAACCAGGTTTCTGATAGAGTTCACAATTAATGTGATCAGTTAGATCAGTCAGATTACCAATGTTCAATGGAGACACAGAAACAAATAAATTTTGATATCTATTGCAAATACGTAACAATACAATCCTTGCTTTACTTCTTACTTACCTTTTTAAAGTTAGATGTAGAATGTAGTCCAACATTATATATAGACTGATTTTAAAAATAAATCAGTCTTGCTTAGAATCAATCTTCAGTAAGAACATGGCCTATATTTTGTGCTGGATGAATATAAATATACCTACTTCAATAGCAGATGGTAAACATCGCAGCAAATATAAATATTAAAATAAGTTAGAAATTAATTTATCTTGTCATTATTTAAAAAATCCAATCAATGATTCTAGTACGAATTATAATATAATAAATCGGTTCATTGAGGCTCATCTAAGTTACAATATCTGTAAGTAATAAGAATTAATTACTGGGCAAATGAGACTTAACATCTTATATCTCGAGGTGACGAGCGCAATCGTAGTGCCGCTCATAATTTTTGGGTTTTTCAAGAATCCTGATAGGGCGTATCAATTACCATCAGTTGAACGTTCTGCTCGTCTCGTCTCTTTTTTTTCATAAAAAAAGGTCTTAAAATAATAACGGTATTACAATCAGAATACAGCGCAGGTCAATTTCTATGGTGGCAACCATCATTTAAAATAAGACGACACATATAGCCGAATGGTTAGTGACCCTGACTACAAAGCAAGAGGTTCCGGGTTTGAATCGCGGTAGGTGCAATCATTTATATGATGAATATGGATGCTTATTTCCGAGTCATAGATGTATTTATGTTAAGTAAGTATATTGTATTAAATATATCGTTGTCTTGTACCCATAGTATAGGCTATGCCTAGTTCGGGGCAAGATAATTTCTGTAAAAGTGTGTTAATATTTTTATTATACTAGCCTTATAGAAGAAGAGGATAAGAAGAGATAAGAGGATAAGGCAAATCTTCAATAAGTCGCATTAACTGTGAGCAATGAGGAATATCAGGCTTAAAGAGATATGGCCATTACCCTAGCTAGCTCTCTCTATTCGACTAGCAGATTTTCCCTCTTCAGACTCTTCTTAATCAGATTTAATAATTATTAAGAAGAGTCTAAAGAGAGAAAATCTGCTAGTCCTACAGCCAATTGGCTGTAGGAGAGAAAGTCATTTTGATTGGGATGTATTTGTACCTTCATGGAAAATGTACCTTGTAAATTCATGGACGATGCGGGACTCGAGCCCGCGCCTTCGGGTTCCGTGCGAGCGCTCTTAACAACTGAGAGTTAAACAAGACATACCAAAATTTAGGTCGATGCACCACACGGGCTTTATATTAAATTTGGATATATATTTAATCCCAGAAGTAAAGTATAATTTAAAAATAGCCAAATGTTTTTATTCTAATTCAAAAATTCAACGACCGTAAGAATTTATTGAGCTTTCTGATAGCACAATATGTTTGAAATGCTGGCTAACGATTACGACTTGGTACTATGGTATAAAATAAGATTAAAAGGGTTCTCATGAATGAATGTGTATTTGAATGAAATAATCTATATGCGGCTAAAAACCAGTTTCTCGTAATATTAGATCATTGTCTGAACTGACTGACAAGATATTGCTCTAGCACACGATAGACACTGGGAAGTATATCGAAGGACAAGGTATCACAGACTACCCTAGAAACCTAAAAAGGAAACCGGGGGGACAATACAGGAGATGGTAAGACGAACTTAGGACGATAGCAGGCAAGACATGGTCTAGGATAGCTAAAGATAGAAAAGAGTGGAAGAAGTTGGAAGAGGTCTTTGTCAATAGACAAACAGATAGTTCACTTAATTAAGGATAGTATCTAAGTATATATGTAAATTCTACTATCTGAATAAAGGCTATATTATTATTGTCATATCGACGGACCTACAAGCCGGGCTCGAACCCACAGCTGTTACTCACAAGGCAGAAATCCATATAGGTTGCCATAGTCGTTAGGATCATAAGTGTGCAAATGCGAGGGAAAAAGGCCCGAGAAATTTAAATATAAAATGACGTGTGAAAATAATGTTTCATATTCAATCGTACTTCACTGAACTATTTGGGACACAACGCGATAAGATGTAGTCATGCTCGCAGGACCTTCGATAAAATATTTCCTTTTTTCATGTGAAAATCGTAATATTTTTAGGAGTGACATGGAAAGAAGTTAATTATATATACGCCCTCTACTATACAAATACCTAATCTAAATAAAATATCTTTTTTTATTAGAAAAAGACACAAGACAAGCAAGAAGTCCACCTGATGGTTAAATGATACGCCCTGCCCATTACCATGATGTTTTATACACACAGACAAATCACGTCGTATAAAAACAAGCCCGAAATATGGAAAATGCCACAAGTAAGTCCATAATAAGCTTCGACTGCTATATACTGTATACATTACTGCATTTACTCCAGTTGCTTAAAATGTTCTCAGTCAATAAGAAGCAATGTAAAACATTTATTCAGTTCTGGTTACGTATGTTGAATATAGAACCCGATTCGGACAGTTACAGTTGTGACACACGACTAAGAGGAAAAGTGTGCTTATATTGTCTTTAAGCACTCTTTGCTGTTCTGCTATTAGGACTGTGAATGATATGGCCTTATATTATATTATGTATCTATATACATAATTGTGTGTTGCTCAGAATTCTTGACTGAAACCATATTCTTGATGGTTTGCAACTGCGCTTGTTACTTTTTTTTTTTATTTATTAACATATATCAACTTACATTTAAATTACATTTATTTACTCGCCAAACGTTACGTTTATCAGCGAGATACGCTCATTAATTTTATACATAACCTACTAATAACCTAATCATATACAAATAAAACATAAAATGGTTCTTAAATTAAAGTACAACAATGCAAGCTGTGAATAATTATATTATAATGATATATTATATTTCTATACTTATTACCTAATATTGTCATAAGATGTTAATACTCATTAGCCCAGTAACTTCACTAACTACTTCTTATCGAAATGCAATACTGTTGGTACTTTGCCGCCTGTGTTATTCATAGTTACTAAATGAATCGAACGAATGATACGATCCACAAGTCGCGGAACCGGTCCTTCAGCTCTCGAAGACTCAAAGCACGTTCATTCCGTACCAAACCTCCATGCGCGACATACTATCATGTATATGGAATCAAGGAAGGAATCTTTTAAGAATAACTACAAAAAGCTATTATTGCAAGAGCAAAAACTAAATTAAATACATCGATTGTAGTGAGGATGGGCATCATAATGGATATATTTTATCTATATAATATTAAATTACTCATGCATTTTTTATATATATTTTTATTATATACTTGTGTAGCTAGTCGGGATGTACGTTAATGCGTGTATCCGCATCACCACGAGATATATATTTTATTTTCAGATTTATAAATTTATTAAGTTCTGAGCTTTGTTTGTTAGATATAGGATACGATAAATATTTAAATATTATAATTATTTTTTCACACATTACTGCCAAAATAGCTTGCACGGAAAAAAAATATAGCAAGTTCATAATATCAGTGTTAGGAAAATACGTCCTAACGTTTGCTGAGAACTTTCCATTTTGCGAATCGCGCTGCTGCCTCGTTTGTTATCATTCAAGTTATTATATAATCCTTTCATGTTTTAAAGCATTAATATCTCTTTCTTTATTGTTTTTTAAACATTTGTATTGTTATTTTTCTTTTCTTTATAAAATGTTAATTGTTCATATCTATTGTACTTGTAAAAAATTTGGTGGCAGTTTTTCGCAAATAAAAAATTGTTATTATTATTATATTTATCGTATCATGCATTTAGTAATTTTTGTCGGAGATATCAAATATTAATACACATTAAACTACATATTCTCTTTTATTTGTGTTCACATACGCACATTGTTTATATTATCAAAATTAAAAAACAGCTTTTCTAATTGGATTAAGTCACACTTAAATCATTTTTATTAAAAGAGCTTCAAACTAAAAGTAATGTTTTGTATTAAACTTTTAAAGCGTTTTGAATATCGTATATTGGCTGCATCAACCTTTAGAGCTTCAATGATTAAGTTTATTTTTATGAAAATAAGGGACGAGACGAGCAGGACGTTCAGCTGATGGTAATTGATACGCCCCGCCCATTTCAATACAGTGCCGCTCAGGATTCTTGACAAATCACAAAAATTCTGAGCGTCACCACAACTGCGTCACCTTGAGACATAAGATGTTAGGTCTCATTTGACCAGTAATTTCACTAGCTCGGGCGCCTTTCAGACTGAAACAAAGTAATGCTTACACATTACTGCTTCACGGCACAAATAGGCACCGTTGTGTTGCCCATAATTTAGCCGGCATCCTGTGCAAAGGAGCCTCCCACAAGTACTATACTTACTAAAATGATATTCAATGATTAAGAAGGTTACGAAAAATTGCTTTTTTTATATTGTGTTTGTCTATGTGTGTGTCTGCTCCGGCTTATCTTCGAGATCGCTAAACTACTTTCGACATGACTTATACGTCAACGTAACTCATGTTCTAGTGCGAAATTTAGGAAAATCAAATTTCAGAAAATGAATACAGTGCATTAAAAGATTAAGGCGATATTTTGAGCAATTCTTACTATTTATACCAAGTTCAAAAATGAGTATGAGAGTGAAAGAAAAGGCGAGTCAACAGTTCTGTAGATGCGTCGTGTAGAGGTGTGAAACACGTATCGAAGTGATTTTGTGAAACTTAGTGGAATTAACGGAGTGGAGTTTTGAACAAAGTCCGATTCAACGGTCAG
The DNA here is from genome assembly GCF_905404315.1 of Leptidea sinapis. Classification (NCBI taxonomy): domain Eukaryota; kingdom Metazoa; phylum Arthropoda; class Insecta; order Lepidoptera; family Pieridae; genus Leptidea; species Leptidea sinapis. The sequence goes on along the minus strand of NC_066288.1, from coordinate 2,687,579 downwards.
ATTGCCAAATAAATTATAGGAAGAGCAGATAAATAAGTCGTAATCAATGACTTCTACTATATACAACTGGACCGGCGGCTGTCTAAGTGCTTTTGTGCCTGTTTGATATTCGCCATTTTGGCGCTGTGGGCCATGTAGCGAGAGTCCGCGGAACTAATACTAGGGATGACAACCTCAGCTAAACAAACATCGATAGGAAAACTATTTACAAAAAATAATTGTGTACTTTATTACGTTGATTCCTGAAGTATAAATAACACGAAAAACAAACGAAATTAATTCTAAATGCAAAAATACTTCAGAGTATTGTACGTTTCTCTCGCAGCCATTTGTATTATACGTCAAAATTAGTTCTCTGCACACTCGCGAGTGGCGCTTCAAATAGGCAAAAAAAATTGCTGTCAAACATATGGAATAGCCTGTCCAGTGGTATTTATACAGGTCAGTGGTCGTAATGCTTTCGCGGGACAGGTGCAGGGGTTTCGACGGAGGGGAGCGGGAGGGGGGGGCATCATTCGCGTGGATACTGAACTGAACGATGACGTAAAAAGTTGTTTGCTTATAGATTCACGCGGGCAAACTCGCCAGCCGCCTTTTCAATTAAATATTATAAAGATATATTTGTAAAAGAAAAATTTTTCGAAGTATTTATAAGCCAAGCTAGCATTGCTATAAAAGTAGTAATAAATCGAAACAAAAATACCTTTTCAAACAATAACTGAGGTAAGGTAATTGATTTGGCCTAATTCCCTCGGGTCGGTAACGAAATATATGAGATATTTCCATTTAGTTACTTACGTTTTCATTAGTCAGTTTATAAATTTATATGTCGCCTGTCGGACGTTATTCCAAATCAAATCAAATCAAAACAGTTGTTCGAAGTAAATCCATCGAACAGCATTATATTACAAATATTGCTTAGTAGATAAAATTAATTGTAATAAAACCATGTGTTGCCTTTAGTAAGGCAGTACGCGGGTGACCATTGATCGGGCCGGTCCAGGTTACCATTGACCATTACAGGACCGGCCCGAGTAACCATTATTACCAATGCATAGCAGAGATGCAGTACGCGAGTAACCATTTATCGGTCCGGTCCTAGTTACCATTAACCATTTGCCTATAACCATTACAGGACTGGTCCGAGTAACCATTTTAACCAATTAATAGTAGAGATCCGCGTACTCACCAGTAGAACCATTAATTATAGTTATTAAGCAAGTGACATAGATAAGTTTAGTATCTTAAGTAAATAAATACTTTTACCATAAAACCAATATACACTGGCCTTCAACAGTAAGTATCACACTTTTAAAATTGGGATAACGTTTTAAGTTCACAAGATATACTTTCGAAATAAAAAGGACTCCAAAGAGAATTTAATTTTGTACATAAAAACTTTATAGTCGGTAACCTTCTTTTAAGAATTGGCTGAAAAAAAAAACTTCAAAAACAAAACCATTCCTTTTTCAAAGTGGACGTTTCCGAATTACAATTTTACCATCCACATTTTTCTTTCTGTTTTAAATTTTTTTCAAGATCGATGGGTCTTGTTTTAAAAATTTATGCTAAAAAGCACATAACATTTATTTATCATGCCTCTTCAGTTGAAGAATGTGCTAGGATCATGGCTTTTCTGGATCTAGGCATCGGTATGCGTCGCACTGCAAGAATGGTGGGTGTGACGGTACGAATGGTCCAAAAGGTAAAGCGAAGGTACGATGAGACTGGACACCATCTGAGGAGACCTTGTAATGGCAGACCCAGGTGTACCAGCGCCCGAGAAGATCGTTATATTATTTCCACTGTGTTAAGAAATCGCCACCAAAATGCAGTTGAAGTCCAGCAACAGCTACTTCAGACCCGGAGGGACTACATTAGTGACAGTACACTGAGAAGAAGACTTGCTGAAGCAAATTTGAAACCCCGAAGACCAGCGAGTGGCCCAAAACTCGAGAGACAGCATCGAGTAGCGAGACTGCGATACGCCCGTGAACACATGCAGTGGGATGAAGAAGAATGGTTAAGAATTTTGTTTGCAGATGAGTCTCCCTTTACACTTCTGAAGGAAGGCGAAGTGTTTACAGGCGACCTGGTGAGCGATACCTTCAAGCCTGCATCTCAGAAAGAGTCCAATACGGTGGAGGCAGTGTACATGTATGGGACGGCATATCTTCAGAAGGTCGCACAGAGCTAGTAGCCATAGAAAATGGCACCCTCACTGGGCAAAGATATGCTCAAGAGATTCTCAATGAGTATGCAGGGCCGTATTTAGCAAATATGGGTGATGGATCGATGCTGATGCATGATAATGCCCGGCCACACACGGCTCATATCGTACAAGAGTATATTCAGGAGGTCGGTATCTGCGTGATGGCTTGGCCATCAAGAAGTCCTGATCTCAACCCGATTGAACACGCCTTGGATGAGCTTAGGAGGCTAGTCAGAAATCGCAGACCACCACCTACTACCCTCAGGGCAGTAAAGCAGGCCCTGGTAGAAGAATGGGAGAATATTCCCCAACATCGGCTCCGAAACCTTGCCAAGTGTTCAGTATGCCAAACCGGCTCGAAGCTGTAATCAGAGCTCGTGGAGGCAATACCAGTTATTAAAAATTTAATAACATGTTTAGTAAATTTAATACATTTTAGTTGAATTTTTTTACACAGAACTAAAAATGTCTATTTTCATTGTTTTATCTTTTTTAAGTTAAAAATGTTACTAATGTATAATTTAGGTTCTAAGAATTAAAGCCTATAAAATTTGCAACAAAACGTTTTTAATCTAAAATCTCTACATTCTATAGTTAAGAAAAAAAAAAATAATTTGAAAAGTGTGATACTTACTTTTGCAGGCCAGTGTATATATCTACCCCTAAGTACACCCCTTTTCAACAGTTTAGTATACACTTTTTCACGTCAAATAATTTCAATAATGATTTCCAGGTATTCAAGTAAACTTTTGCCTTAGCACTGTAGGTCTACCAGCGTTGATTTGACGATCCCGCAGGGAATTTATCATATCTTTCCATGTCTAGATTCCAATTCAATTTAATTCCGGTTATTTAAATAATAAATTCCTACAAGCCGATGAAACATTCATCATAAATGAAGAAAAAATAATACCACCAAATAATCAACAGATATAATATTAACTTATATTAAAGAAACAAATTTATTCTGTCATTAATTATAATATCTAAAAAAATATTCAAACTTTGTTAAAAATATTGTTATATTATTGTTTATAAATCTCGCAGAATAATACACAATATTCTTCATTGTTTGTCGAATATCTCTTCAACCTAATACCAAGACACAACTCCTGGGGCTTCATAATGATCGCAGCAGTAATACCCAACTAGAAAATAACTAAAAGAAAGCTGTCACGCAATAACTACATCAGACAAATGGATATTTCTAGCAACAAACCTGAATAAAATGAAGCTTAATTTGCGTTACTCCAAGAAAATCCATTTACGCTGACTCGCAAAATTTGGTTATTACTTTACTATTTTGATGTACTCCTTAAGGCGACACTAAATGCCAGCGACCTTGAGCGATATGAGTTCACGGCTGCCGGCCCGCCATCTATGTAACAAAGCCAATATTTTCAAAATTCTTGCGTGGAAAACAGTTTATATGCTTACAATCCTCGTTATTCACTACTGATCTGAATAAATTAACCTACACAAAAAAGCATAAGCTATAAGAATAACTTTTCTGAGAGAAGTACCAAAAAAAGCGTCACGTCATGCCAAACAACTTGTTTAACTTCAAAGAAAAGTGGTGGTTCAAAAAGGCTCGGCAGTGTTAACTATAACCAACAGCGAGCATTAGCAACCTACAAATAAGACTTAAGGATACGTGAAACAGGATTAAGTAGTGTTCATTGCTCGAAATGCTATACTTTCACCACGAAACTTGTCTAAAAACACCATGTTTGCGTGTTTTCTGCTTACTCTTCGCCTTAACCGTCTACAGTACATCTTCAACCCGTTTAGTCATGATATATCTCGAAACTTCGCTCCAGGTCCTTTCAATGGATTTCGCTTGATCAGTAATACTTGTGGTATTAAACAATAAAACCACAGTCTAAAAGTCAAATCATCGCAACATTTTTAGTTCTTCGCATTTCCTTACACTTGGATGAACATATAATATATAAAATTCTCGTGTCCCGGTGTTTATTACCAAATTTTGTGAGCATATCGGGTAGGTCTGAGAATCAGCCAACATCTTTTTTTCATACCCCTAAATATATATTTTTTATTTTTTTGACACATTTTTTATTTTTATTTTATTAATTAATAATCAACATTGAAAAATACATACAACTTCAAATTTTCGCCCTTCTACGATCTACAACTATTTTTGTATCGCGATTTTTATATTATTCTCTTCCATCAACAAATCCGCTATAGGGTTGCAAGATGGCAATCGAATACAATAATTATAGTATGATATATTTGGTAGGTCTGAGAATGGGTCGTCACCTATTTTTTATACAAACAATTTGTTATGTTTTTAAAGTGATAACCCTCACTTCTGGGATTAATTCACAAATAAAATTTGAAAAACAACAAAATTTTATGAACGTTCCGTGCCGGTGCTCTAACCGACTGAGCTAACCGTTCGAGTGTCGTATCGTTATAAAATCCTGTATGCTTTGTTCAAATCTCAGGTTGTGGCTTCATCTACAGGATCTACTTACACGGCACGGAACGGTCGTGGGTTCGAGTCCCGCATCGTTCATAAAATTTTGTTGTTTTTCAAATTTTATTTGTGTATTTTTTACATCCCAAAAATTTTAATTATTGAATTATTTTATTTTTTAATATGGCAATACAACGTTTGCTGAGTCAGCTAGAAATATATAACATTACTGATGATATGATAAGCGAACGTACATATTTTGAAATAAAAAAGCTTTAAAACTCCTACTTGATCTGCTTTGATACCCATTACATAGTTTAATTTATGATTATTAATGAAATTTGTATAAGAAGACATATCCTGTTAAGATAGCATTAGAATATTTTTTTCTATACAACGTTGACGAAAATTAAATTCTAAATTTTGAGTTTTTACTATTGATTTTTTGGTGCAACAGAAATATTAAGTAATTAAGAATTCTTAAAACACAAATTCGAATTCAAATATTTTAATTCGAAATAGGATGTGACATCACTTATTGAAAGTCAAAAACTACCACCCATTCCAAAACGAATGCCTCAGACCTGAGAAGAATGGGCGCAAAAAACTCAGCGGGCTTTTTTTCATGAAAAACATATGTTTACAAAATAATATTGTACAATTAACTTATTATTTAATAGCCTGAGGTCGCTCCATTCCCAATCTGTGGTCTCATTAAGAAAATCATTTATGTTATTGTAATCTTTCACAAACGTTTTTTAACAATTCTTTTGAATATCGTCATACTTTTGTATTAAACATTTTCTGGGATCTTCTTGTAAAAGCATACATCGCTCAATAAAATACTTACTAATTTGACTCAGCCGAGTAGTAGGCATTATAAGTTTATGTCTGTTCACAGAAAGGCTTGTAGACAACAATACCTCTTAAGTTTCTATAGATACTATATTTGTATAAGGGGAAAGTAAAGTAGAAATCGATAAATTAAAAAATACGCCGTAGTTTTAAGTTCATTAATATACAATGGAGAACAGTGAGTACAAACAAATATAAATAAAACAGTTCATGTTTTAATTATATTGATAGAGCACATCGCACGATTTAACACTGAATTCGACGCCTCCCGTTCAACAAAACTTATTGCGTGCGTGAAGCGTTGATTGCAAATAAATTGTAATCGAGTTATACTTGCATGTTTTATATTTTACTTTATGTGGGCGGAATATAATTTTTTCATAATATTAATATGAATGTGACAACGCTTATAAATAATAATTTTATCAGAAGAGTGTGACAACGCTTATAAATAATAATTTTATCAGAAGAGTGTGTAATATGAATACCGAACTCTGCCACGTAGACCTTTTCATGTTTAAGTCATTAGCTTCATTTAAAAACTTGTTACCAAATTTAGAATAATATTGTTACTTGCCTTGCTCGGATTTATAAGAATGTACAAAACTTGAACAAAGCTAATAGGACATCTGGATTCAAACCGGGGTCTTCTGCTTCCCAGATCACCCAATGTCTTCACCCTTATCTGAGCTGATTATAGTCTTGTATATAGTGGCGAAATTTACCTTTGTATTCTAATATTATTGTAGCTTTTCTTCATTAAAACACAGATAAAACTACATTTTTTTTAATTGAAACCTAGATCGATTTCTCGCCCCCGAAACTACCTGAATACTAAATTTCATTAAAATCGTTGGAGCCATTTCCGAGATTCAGATTATATAATATATACAAGAATTGCTCGTTTAAAGATATAAGGATGATATGAGGACTCCTAACATAATAAAACGTCTAGGAACTATGTAGCATGTTCAATAGCTCAAAAGGTACCAATGCGACCCCATCACTAATCCTTTGCAGTATGTTTGTCTTTTTATGGATTGTATCTATAGAAATATACCTTTAATTTAGATACACTAAATATATAATAGTAACACTTATTAATGTTTATGTTATTCGTATTTGTTAAATTATGTATCTGGTTGGTAAGCCTTAATAAATAAATTAAATAAAATAAGCAAAATAAGAAGGTAATAGAAATGTTAAAAGTGCTAACTCCTTGCGGTTAGACTCTCGTATATATTATATACGTCATTGTATGCATACATTAAATTGCAACGAACGCTTACAACGCTCAGGATATTGAGACACTTGAAGAATTTTGGAAGAAGTTCCGCATTGCTTCCCGTGCCCTTTCTAATTAATACTAAATTACTACATATCCAATCACTTCTAATTTAAATATCTACGGTTGTATCTTATCAGCTGTTACAGACAGACAGATCATTTCTTCACACAGTCACAACAGCGTAACAGTAGCGTAGTGTAACATGTCATAACGTGGACCACATCACACTGCGCACAGGGTACTCAGATATATGTTGGAAAATTATTACTTATCTGATTGTGTCTTATCACTCCTTCTGTGCCAGTGCGCTTTTACACTTTAAACAACAACTTTTCCGAAAAAGTCGTTACTGGTAAAATTTATAACTTTTAGATTAAAAAAAAATGGGCAAATGAGACTTAACATTTTATGTCTCAAGGTGACGTATCTTAATGATACCACAGATTGGGAATTGAGCGACCGCCCTCAGGCTATTAAATAATAAGTTTAATTCTACAATATTACTTCGTAAACATATTTTTGATGAAAAAAAAGCCCGCTGAGTTTGTTGCGCCCATTCTTCTCAGGCCTGAGGCATTCATTTTGAAATGGGTGGTAGTTTTTTTTTGACTTTCAATAAGTGATGTCACATCCTATTTTGAATAAAAATATTTGAATTTGACGAGCGAATTTGTATTGCCGGGCAGGGCGTATTAATTAATATAACTGGACTTCCTGCTCGTCTCATCCCTTATTTTCATAAAAAAAGAAATTCAATCAGTATTGTAATTGTATTGCCAGCGCAATTGTATTATTGTATTGACCAATAGTTCGTTTCGTCACCGACCAACAGCGTCTCGTGTGATGCTTAAAGTATAATAGCGCGGTCACGCCATAGTCAAGTTTAATGAGTCTCCCTAAAGTGCAGTTTGCAGTTTAATGAAGCATTATTCTTGATATAAGACGAATGCCGCGAGCTGGAGGTAAGTACGTTGAAATAATAAAGCTTGTGGTGAACAAGACATATTTTATGATGTTCCGAAGTTAGTAGCGGGTTTCAAACTTTGCTTCAGTTTTGCTTGGATATCCTGAGAAAGTTGTTAAATATATAATGTATCTCTTATGTTGTGGTTGCCTTAACAGATAGTGTAGTAAATGTAACTTGTAAAGATAATTCTTTTTCTGCCGTGAAGCAGTAATGTGTTTCGGTCTGAAGGGCGCCGTAGCTAGTGAAATTACTGGGCAAATGATACTTGACATCTTATGTCTTAATGTGACGAGCGCAATTATAGTGCGGCTCAAAATTTTTGGGTTTTTCAACAATCCTAAGCGGCACTGCTTTGTAATGCGCAGGGCGTTTCAATTACCATCAGCTGAACATCATACTCATCTCATCAATGTATGTTAAAGGAACATCAAGCCATAGTTTTTTGTGAACTGCTGACGGTCGCGGGTGGCCTATTTTGTGGGAATTCCTGAGAGAAGCATCCAAGATATACCACGCGCATCGCAACCGGGATGATATTGTGGACTATGTTCCAGTTGTCTCTTACTGTCATAAAAAATAGCGTTCTATTTAGAAGCATAAAGCTGTAATTATTCTTATTTTGGAGAAACATAGATAAATTCCTAACGATCATCGAATCCGCAGTACGTTGCTTTGTAGTAATTATAACGCGAGCGACATTCTGTTCAAAATTGATAAAAATGTAGGTATACTAAAAAGTTTTGTGTCTTTTAATGTTGTATACGTGACTATACATAATATGCAATTAAGTAGTTAGAAAGTTCGGTATGTATTAAACATTAAGGTAGTTAGCATAAACAAACCTTGTGTTTTATTCGTCATGGCGTTGTAGATTACGCTTTCAAGAATAACGACATTCGTCATGCTCTGCTTCACACACAAACTCATTGAATATATTTTATGAGGATTCTGCCCGCGACTTTGTTTGAGTGAAGTTTTGTGACAACGCGCTTTCTTAGAAAATATTCAAAATGTAGTCTATGGTCATGTCCTTACTTTAAACTAGATTGGAATCCGCTGGGAAACCGTGAAGTAGTAGCAGGCAAGCAGTATAATATATATTATGTAAATATTATTATAATGCAAAAGTGTCTTATAGCACAGGAGGATTAACGACTGTTTTGGTCACCTGATGGTAAGTAATCTCCGCCTTACATTCTCTCTTGCAACTCTAGAGAAATCACAGAAGCATTGCGAGCCTTAGAAGTGACTTAATTTATTCCAATGTTTGGTTGTACGTAGCAGAAAGTTACTCACTACAGTGGGGCTATCAAGGAACTTCATCATTTCCCCGTTTAGTTCCTTACTTCTATAAAAATATTATTCCATTTGTAAACTTATTTAAATGTTTTAGCTAATTTTAACTCAGAGATTGCGTATTTGAACGAAGCTAACAATGCTTGGCTAAATTTTGCAAATATTCAAAATTTTCCAGACGATTTAAAGTGTCAAAAAGCATGGAACGTACTTTTTTGTAAGTCAGCCTTTGATGATCTTTTGATCTCATCTACTGACAGAACAGAGCGTGCTCGTCTTTTCGCCGTAAAACAAAATGAGTCGGGCTTATAGTTACAGACTTGCTTTCTGTGCCGATTGGAACGCTACTTGACAATATGATATTGTCAATACGCGTATAACTCCGGCTAGGTATAAAACTGAATGAACCACATCAATGTAGATGTGGCGAGTAGATGCTCTTGGGCGTCATAGATTATCCTGCCTAAAATCGGCAGGCCGTATCAATCGTCACGCCAGCATTAATGAAGTCATCCGCAGGGTATTTGCCGCTCTTAATATACCAGCTGTTTAGAGCCAAATGTTATTACCCGCCGCGATGGCAAGCGTCCTGATGGAATGACACTGGTGGCTTGGCTACGGGGAAGGGCGCTGGTTTAGGACGCGACTTGCGTCGACACTCTGGCTTCTCATGTCCAAGTTACGTCATTTTTTGCTTGGGCTGCTGCTTCGACTGCCGAAGACAGCAAGCGTCGCAAATATGTCGGTCTCAGTGAGTCACACATCTTTGTGCCCTTTGGTATCGAAGCACTTGGCCCGTGGGGTCCAGCGGCATGAAAATGTTCAAAATACTATCTTCGCGCCTTAATAAGGCTACTGGAAACCCAAACGCTGGCAGCTATTTCGGTAAACGGATCAGCCTAGCTATCCAACGCGGAATTGCTGCCAGTATTCTTGGTACGCTTTCAAGTAATAATAATTTTAATTTTATGGAATCAATGTAGTAATATTATTATGGTAAAAAATATACACCTGCATTTAAATAAATCAAAAACAAAAACGTTTGATTGAATGCTTTTGATTGAATCTGTAGTATTTTTCAATACGTTTGTTTGTGCAGTGAACCACATCATTCACAATGCTATTGAACGCACCCATAATTTACATTGTCTTTGTTTCCATTGTAGGTATTACTTCAATGACATCTGTAGGATCCAGTATGGCCACTCCCTATGGAAAATAAATAAAAATAGTTAATAATTATCTCATATTATTAATATATCTGATTAAATTTAATACATATATTTTTATTCCACGGTGCAGGTAAGACAGGCGCGCTTAATAATAAGAGTTTTTTAGGAAGATCAAATATCTGGGTTGGAATACGTAGAAACTAATATAAAGGAGTACTAAATTTAATGTTTTCCATACAATAATCATAAAAATATCGGCTAGAGTTGACTAAAGGAACGCGAGTATGCAGATCAATTTTGAGATTTGCCCTGTGCTGCCCGGGGCGTAAATAGAATAGGGTAGTCCCAGGTCCAAGGGTGTCGTAAGAGGAGACTACTGGCTTTTTGAAAGTGGGAGAGTCACGCTGCCATCTTATGACGTTAGCACAATCGGGCCAGACTCGTCCGGGTTACTTACCACACTCGCACAGAATACCGGCGTGAAGTAGCGGCCTAGTGCCGCTATGTTTCGCATAGGTTAGTGTCGAGGATCGGAGGCCATCACTTCCCCCCCTCCCCCTCCCCATCACCCCCCAACAAAAATATGAGAGCAGTTTTTCAAAAGATATTACCCCAGGAGGGTACCAGCTCTACCAGAGCCGGAGAATCCCTCCCCGAGCATTCTCGCTCGGGCTGCCCCTCGATTTCTGGGGAGGCCAAAGTGCCGCGCATATCTAAGGACAAACAGGGAAGCAACACCACGGCACTCCGCTCCACGCTTAATGTGGACTTCTGTAATATCAGGGGAATTCACTCCAATTTAAACGCCGTCCACCACCTTGAGACGGCGCATCCGGCCTTGGGTTTCCTTACGGAGACGCAGATATCTCGACCTAGCGATACGTCATATTTAACGTATCCCGGGTACAAAATTAAGCACAATTTTTTGCCTCATGCCGGGGTATGTGTGTACGTTAGCGAGGATATCTGCTGTCGCCGTCTCGGCAATTTTGAGGGTAGGGACCTGTCTACTCTCTGGCTCCGCGTAGATTTAGAGAACCGCGTCATCTATGCGTGTGTGTACAGGTCCCATAGTAGTAACGCAGAAACGGATCACCTCATAGGCTGCGTTCAAGCGGCACTTGATAACGTGCTTGCTCAGATCCCCTCCGCTGAAATCGTAGTCTTGGGTGATTTCAACGGGCACAATGCCGAATAGCTTGGATCACGTACAACAGACTATACAGGGCGATCTGTGCATAATTTTGCATTGGCGTATGGTCTGTCCCAGTTGGTTGAGTCGCCAACGCGGCTCCCGGATGTGGATAGCCACACGCCGTCCTTATTAGATCTTCTGCTGTCTACACATCCCGATGGTTACCAGGTCTCTGTCGATGCCCCTCTCGGAATGTCCGACCATTGCCTGGTCAGGAGTGTAGTACTTATCCGACTCCATCATCGCAGACCACCAGCGGCACTACAAGTCAGCAGATTGGGATAGGATGCGTTCCTTTTTTGCATCCTACCCTTGGGGCAGGGTTTGTTTCTCTTCGGATGATCTTAGTGCCTGCGCCGTTGCAGTAGCCGATGTGATACTGCAGGGTATGGATATTTTTATACCAAGCCCTGGTTTGATGCTTCAGTTAAAGCAGCACCTGACTGCAAAAAACAGGCGTATCGAACTTGGGTTGCGGCGCTGGGCTCAAAGAATCCGAACTGCAAAGTTCTGAAGAGGAAATAAAACCGTGGAGGCACGATTTTTTAAGCGGCAAATCGCCCGTGCGAAATCGAAGCACGTCGTCAAAATTTGCGAGCGGATTTCCAGTTACCCGACCGGAACACGCAAGTTCTGGTCGTTGTCGAAAGCTGCTCTTGGTAACTTCAACCAGCCGTCCATGCCGCCGTTGCACATGAGGAACGACACCCTGGCCCATACAGCAAAAGAGAAAGCCGATCTCCTGTGCACTCGTTTTGCCTCCAACTCGACTCTTGACGATAACGGAAAAACTCCGCCGACCATCTCGGTGTCGGAGCTCCATGCCTGAAGTACAGTTCAGACAGAAAACTGTTCGAACAAAAAAGCGAGCTCTGTTTTCGTTGGACGTCAGGAAGTCGAGCGGGCCGGATGACATTTCTCCAATCTTGCTTAGAACGTGTGCCCCTGAGTTGACGCCGATGCTAACGCGTTTATTCCGGCACTCTTATTCAAAATGCGTAGTCCCTGACTCATGGAAGTCAGCCCTTGTCCATCCGATCCAAAAAAAAGGAGACAGTTCGGATCCGGCAAACTACAGGCCTATTGCTTTTACCTCCCTACTCTCCAAAATCATGGAGAGCATAATTAACCGCCTTGGTATACCTTGAGGGTCACCAGTTGATCAATGACCGGCCGTACGGCTTTCGTCATGTTCGTTCGACTTGCGATCTTCTGGTATACCTAACAAATAGATGGGCGGCGGCTATTGAAAGCAAGGGGGAAGGCCTGGCAGTTAGCCTGGATATAGCGAAGGCCTTTGATCGTGTATGGCAAAAGGCGCTCCTCGCAAAACTTCCATCATTTGGGCTTCCCGAGAGCTTATGCAAGTGGACCTACAGCTTCCTCACTGGGCTGTCGAGGATGTTGTCGACGGTTATTGCTCGAATCCCAAGCCCGTGAACGCTGGAGTGCCCCAAGGCTGTGTGCTATCTCCCACGCTATTTCTTCTGCATATCAATGATATGTTGGCGGTGTCCAACTCGGCCTCGGCTAGTATCGGAATACTGGGTCTTGAATTTTCGAGCGATTGCCAATTCCGTAGCCATCTGGAAGGCAAAGCCAAATTGGCTTCGAAGAAGCTGGGCGTCATCAATAAATCACGGCAATACTTCAAGCCGGCCCACATTCTAGCGCTCTACAAAGCGCAGGTCCAGTCACACATGGAGTATTGCTGTCATCTCTGGTCTGGCGCACCCCAGTATGAGCTCGATCCATTCGACCGCGTGCAACGCAGAGCAGCTTGAATTGCCGGGGACTTAGCGCTCTGTGAACGGCTGGATCACTTGGCGTTGCGTAGAGACGTCGCTTCATTGTGTGTCTTCTACCGTATTTATCACGGAGAGTGTTCCAAAGAGCTGTTTAACCTGATTCCTGCCGCCGAATTCCACCTTCGCACGACATGCCGCAAGTTAGGATATCATCCCCACCATCTGGATGTGTGGCGGTGCAGTCACACAGTGCAGTTTTCAAGGAGCTTTCTTCCTCGTACTACGAAGCTGTGGAATGAGCTACCTTGTGCGGTGTTTCGACATGGGTACGTTCATAAAAAGCGCGTACACCTTCCTTAAAGGCCGGCAACGCTCTTGTGATTCCTCTGGTGTTGCAAGAGAATGTGGGCGGCGGTGATCACTTAACACCAGGTGACCCGAACGCTCGTTTGTCCTTCTATTCCATAAAAAAAAAATTGTTACCAGAGAAATTTATACACAATTGTAACTATCACTATCGTCATTAGCAGCCGGAAGACATTTTTAAACTGTACAATCCTTTCTTATATTTGATATACGATGAGATTGTTTTTAGTTTAAATTATACATAGTACAGATAAAGGTACAAACTATACCGAAAATTAAGGTGTGCGCACCGTATTGAACGCCTACGATTACCAAGCCTTCCTTGTATGGTTTCATTTTCAAATGAAAATTGGAACATTTATAGATTTCAATGGAAATGTTAAGATGCCTCTCTTTGAAAGTAATTTTATATAGGAGCCTAGGATTTTTATCAAGAAGCAAGTCTAGTTATAGGCATTTTGATTTTCTTATCGTAAGACTAACAAAAAGTCGAAAAATATATTGAAAGTAACCCAAAAGTTAATTTAAAAAGATAACTGTTAATCCGATGAAAAGTATCTCATTGCGTATTATCTTTTTCACACCGCCCGCCGCCTGCTCTACACTATTCAATTATTATGAGTCACGAAATGCCAAAGTAAAGCAAGTTATTGTGGGGTTTTATGAAACCACGGTGAAAGTGAAACTTTTTTTCACATTATAGACATTTAACTAAACATTTTTGGACTAATATTCCATTAAGGGTATAAATTTTGGAATTCTCAGCTGAGGTTAAGTATCTGGGAGTCACATTCGACCAGAAACTCACATGGAATTCTCACATCGACAAAGCCGTGAAAAAGGCTAAAACAACCTTGGGTGTATGTCGACGTCTGGTAGGGAGACATTGGGGAATGCGCCCCAATGTCCTATGGCTATTCAAAGCAATTGTGAGACCAACAATCACATACACCTCCATTGTGTGGTGGAACAAAGCCAACCAGAAAACAACTGCAGACAGACTAAATAGCCTGCAGAGACTTGCCTGTATGTTGGTAACCGGAGCCATGACGTCTTCTCCTGGTGCGGCCATTGAAGCAATGCTAAACCTACCGCCTCTTCCACTGTTCATACAGCAAGAGGCGAAGGCAAGCATGCTGAGGGCAATCGCCCAGGGGGTTCATGTAACTGGATGTCGCAAACGCTTAGGACCTTAGAGGACTTAGTTCTGCGAGACCACATATTAGGCATGTTACCTGATCAGATGATTCCACAATTAATCTCTGTTAAACACTATATCGTGGAACTACCTTCCAGGGACGACTGGATGAACAACAAAGTCACGTGGAAGGACGGGAGCCTCATGTGGTTCACCGATGGGTCCAAAATGGAAAATGAAGTCGGCTGTGGGGTCTATGGAGAACGCCCCAGGTTTAAATCCAGCACAAACCTGGGAAGCTTTACCTCCATATTTCAAGCAGAGGTGTACGCCATCCTGGAATGCGCGGAAACCAATATCCAAAAAGGCTACTTCAATCATAACATATACATATACTCACTCTGATAGTCAGGCAGCATTGTTGGCTTTAGACGCTGACTTGACGTCGTCTAAGTTAGTCAATAATTGCGTCGAATGCCTGAATTCATTAGGCATGAATAACAGAGTGATTCTCAGATGGGTCCCAGGGCACGCCGGAATCATAGGCAATGAAATGGCCGATGAGCTCGCAAGAGCTGGGGCTAAAGCAGTCCGATATGGTCCGGAACCCATTTGTGGACTGCCAAAGAGCGCCATCCGACACACCCTGAGTAACCAATGTAAACAAGAAGCACTTAAACGCTGGAACAACTCTTCAGGTTTAAACCACTCTAAAGCACTGATAAGGGCATTCAACAGTAGCTAAGCGAATGAAGCCCTATCATTGAACAGGAAAAATCTATGCATACTCACTAGGATGCTAACCGGGCACTGTCGCCTAAACAAGCACCTCAGTGTGGTCGGCATCAGAAGCGACAAGGCTTGCAGGTTCTGCCTTGAGGATGATGAAACACCTATTCATCTACTCTGCGACTGCGGCCCACTAATGCATAAGCGTAACACAATCTTTGGCAACTACTTCGTACCACCAGATAGTGTTTGCAACACTCGCGTCAAGGAACTACTGCGGTTCGTAAAGGCGGTAGGGCTTGACGATGAGCTTTAGTATGAGTGGCGAACACAATAGTCCGATTCTGGACGCGGTGTTACTAGGAACCTTTTAGGACCAGGAAATAGCCACCCTCTTCAAATAATAATAATAATAATAAAGGGTATAAAAATCGCTTTATCAATCTTAATTTTATGCTTGGAAAATTGAAATGATAATGGAAAATAATAAAAACAAACAAAATAGCGTGGAGCACTGGCACAAATGAGTAATAGTCTATACACTACACGGTCAGCTGCTGCGAACTATAGGCGCCGCCCGACCGTCACGCGACATGCAACCCACAGACAAAAAAGTTTGAGACGATGTAATTAAAGTTTCACTTAACAATATTGTAAGAACTCCCTAGCCCTTGAAATTATTTGATTTTGAAACGTTAAAATTCGTATGAATTTACTCATACTCCTAGCATACGGTCTTCAGACATCTCATTCCAAAATCAAGCGCTTATATTTTGTGTTTTATTCTTCAATATTAGGATAGGCAAGGGATCAAGTCCATACAGCCAGCACCATAAGTAGAACACAAAAAAAAGAAAAAGTTTACTTTGTTTAAATTGGTCAATTTCAAACGCTTTCAAATACTTTCACTCTGTTTATACGAAAATTTCGTTAAGCGATAGTGGTTCTATTCTGATGCATATTTGCATTGCATGAAAAAAATAATCAAAAGATTAGTAGCTAAAAGCTTTTGATGATTTTGATCAATGGAGAATGACAATAAAAGACAAAGCCTTAATAGTGATCAATAAAAGCTTAGTAAATACAAAAAGAAACGGTTTTTTGTCACCTCTTCTTATATTGCCTCGTTAAAGATGATAAATTAGAGTTATTACCTCTGGATGAATGCACCTCTTAGTCTTGGGCGGCTTGAATCCGTCGCTCCCTCTAGAGTCCTTCACTGTGATCACGCACCAATATGACGCGCATGATGTTATACAGTGCTTTCTTGCCTTGGTATATAAATAATTTACTGTTTTATAAAGTTACTAGAGGTCCCGATAGACGTTGTCCTGTACACACGTCTTAAATTTTAATAATCGGTGCATCCGTTAGTAGGTGTTCACTAACATACACATGAGCAGGAGAATTATATATGGACTGAATTCAGAATCTAAACCAATCTAAAATTCACTGAAACACAAAAAATCATCAAAATTGGTCCGGCCGTTTTGGAGGTAGTTCAATTGTGAATCTAAACCATCCTCGACTCCACTTGTACACATACAGAAAATATTCTTTCAATTCGATCCAGTCCAATTTAGTCCAGTGTAGGAGGAGTTCACTATCAATACACGTACAGAAGAATTATATATTTTACTAGCTGACAAAGCAAACGTTGTATTGCCGATATTAAAATCTCGATACAAAAGTAACTGTTGATCGTAGATGGGTGAAAATTTTTAGTTGTATGTATTTTAATGCTGACTCATAATCAAACAAATTTAAAAAAAAATTCAAAAAAATAAAAAAATTAAAATTTGTGTGGACTCTTAACATTTATGGGGATGAAAAATAGATGTTGTCCAATTCTCAGACCTACCCAATATGCATTCAAAATTTAATGAGAATCGGTCAAGCCGTTTCGGAGGAGTTCGGTCTCGCACACCGTTACACGAGAATTTTATATATTAGAAGATACAATCGAACACTTCAACAACTACGACCTAATATAAAAATATAGCTCAATAACATTTTCAAATCTTACAAATTGACTAGAAATTGGTCTACTAATATTTCCTCGACTTCGCAATCAATTTAAACGATTTTCTTCATAAGTCCACAATAAGAGCGCATACCGTTATCAAGAACCGCAAGCATAATACTCGATACCGTTTAAAAAAAGTCTATTATATCATTGTCATGGAAGCGAACAAATACAGGCGTTCATAATTGAGTTAATGGAATGCTTCAGAGAGTGATTGCCAAATCGAATGTACCAGTCAGGACGTATGGTGCGGAGTGGGCTCACTCTATATTGTATTTTTATCAATTCACAGGCAATATGAATTCGAACCGATGTTTTTAATTTCCTTTATCATTTGTTCTGTTTCCACTCAAATCACGTTGTCGAAAACCGGATTTTTGTATGCGTTTGAATGAATAATTAGGTTCGTGGTATTTACTTTCACACGTAATTGAATCGTGTGAACGAATTGATTAATGATAGCTTAAGCAATTGTTTGTTTTAGCTTTTAACTCATTTTAATTATTAATTAATTATCAGTGGATTTGCAGTTGAATATCACTATAGGACTAACTCTCTATATTAAAAATATGTTATCTACTCCGCTCCGCGGTGATTTTGAGACTATAATCTAATTTGTAACCGACTTCAAAAAGGAGGAGTTTCTCAATTCGTCGGTATTTTTTTTTATGTTTGTTACCTCAAAACTTTCGACTGGGATAACTGGTGACTGGGTGAATTTGAAAGCTGGTGCTTCCCCTTCTCACTGTAATTTGGTCTAGATCTGACACTGGCATTCATGAGAAAACCATAAATGTCTTAAATTTACTATACGTATGTGGATGATAAATTTACATTTATTTTGAGATTTTTCATTGCTGCATTGAAAAATTTAGTGTATGTACACATATTTAGACAAATTGTTGGTTAGTGTACCTACTTCAAATTCACTAAAAATAAAAATTTACAAAAAAAAATAAACAAAAAAATAACCGCCTTCAAAGACACTATTCCAAAACAATAGCACTAAAAAGTATAAAAATATTTGCGTATTTTTATCTATTGTTTTGGAATCGTGTTTTTGAAGTAGGTTGTTTTTTTTTGTTATATATAATCACTATTAAAAGTATTATATATTTTAGGCTAGATTTTTTCTTATACCATGTGTGTCAATATTATTTAAATTATCCTGATGATCATGTTGAACATGTTTAGTTTAGAAAACAACATACGTTTATATATACATACAAGGTTACCCAGTAATTAAAATTTTTGGGATATAAAAAATAGATGCCATCGATTCTCAGATCTACCAAATATATAGTAATATAATAATTATCGTATTCGACTGCCATCGTGCAACCCTATAGAGGTTTTGTGGATGGAACAGAATAATATAAAAATCGCAGTAGAAAAATAAAAAAATATATTTAGCGGTCACCTTTTTCATTTATGGGTATGAAAAATAGATACTGACCGATTCTCAGACCAACCCGATATACACACAAAATTTCATACAAATCGGTTCAGCCGTTTCGGAGGAGTTTGGTAACAAACACCGGGTCATGAGAATTTACTATATTAGATTCGTTATTAGTATCATTGTGGTTAATATAGAATATGAAGAAACGATTTTTTTTTAATACTAATAGAATTTCGTTGACTAGTCCTATATTCTATGGATTTTGGATAATTTCTAAAATGATATTTCAATAAGTCTACAGTGAGACGTTGCATCACTGTTCTACACTCCATGATTATCACGGGAACTGTTCTCAAGAGACAGTTTATCTGGTTCCTGACGCCACATTTCGGCAATTTGGTACATTCGACAAATTTAATTGGCGTCTTTACCACGCGAGTGAGTGACGTTCCCTCACATTGTGGTTCTCATTAAACTTCAACCAGGGTATATATTATATAGATCGATTATATAGGATGCAAAAAAGGAACGCATCCTATCCCAATCTGCTGACTTGTAGTGCCAAACGCGGCGGGTCGCTGGTGGTCTGCGACGTTGGCGTCGGATAGGCACTACACTCCTGACCAGGCAATGGTCGGACGTTCCGAGCAGGGGCGTCGACAGAGACCTGGTAACCATCGGAATGTGTAGTCAGCAGAAGATCTAATAAGGACGGCATGTGGCTATCCACATCCGGGAGCCGCGTTGGCGACTCAACCAATTGGGACAGACCATACGCCAATGCAAAATTATGCACAGATCGCCCTGCGTAGTCTGTGGTACGTGATCCAAGCCATTCGGCATTGTGCCCGTTGAAATCACCCAAGACTACGATTTCAGCGGAAGGGATCTGAGCAAGCACGTCATCAAATGCCGCTTGAACGCAGCCCATGAGGTGATCCGTTTCTGCGTTACCACTATGGGACCTGTAGACACACGCATAGATGCGGACGCGGTCCTCTAAATCTACGCGGAGCCAGACAGTAGACAGGCCCCTACCCTTAAAATTGCCGAGACGGCGACAGCAGATATCCTCCCTAACGTACATACATACCCCGGCATGAGGCATGAAATTATGCTCAATTTTGTACCCGGGGTACGTTAAATATGACGTATCGCTAGGTCGAGATATCTGCGTCTCCGTAAGGAAACACAAGGCCGGCTGCGCCGTCGCAAGGTGGTGGTGGACGGCGTTTAAGTTGGAGTGATTCCCTGAGTGGGATTCCCTAGATGTTACAAAAGTCCACATTAAGCGTGGAGCGGGGTGCCGTGGTGTTGCTGCCCTGTTTGTCCTGTGACATACGCGGTACTGTGCCCTCCCCAGAATACGAGGGGCAGCCCGAGCGCGAATGCTCGGGGAGGGATTCTCCGGCTCTACAAGAGCCGGTACCCTCCTGGGGTAATTTCTTTTTTAGGACCGCTCTCATATTTTGTTGGGGAGGGGGGGGGGGGGGGGGGAGAGGACGGGGGGGAATGGCCTCCGGTCCTCGACACTAACCTATGCGAAACATGGCGGCACTAGGCCGCTACTTCACGCCGGTATTCTGTGCGAGTGTGGTAAGTAACCCGGACGAGTCTGGCCCGATTGTGCTGACGTCATAAGACAGCAGCGTTACTCTCCCACTTTCAAAAAGCCCGTAGTTGCCTCTTACGACACCCTTGGACCTGGGACTACCCTATACTTTTTACGCCCCGGGGCAGCACAGGGCAAATTTCCATGCATTATGCAAAAAGGGTGTAAGTTGGCAAAATGTTATAATATGGTTGTGGTAATTGTGTACAAGAGACTCTATGATAAATTCAAATGATTATTTTTAATTTTCTCTTAGGAACATCTAATTATTATTTAACTAATATGTGTAAGATTCTAGTTAAACTAGCAGTCGCGGACACTCACCTTCTAGGCGGAGCAGTCCATTAAGCGTCTTGTAGTCGCGGGTAAAGTGAAATGCCACATCCAAAACTGCTGTGGGCGGTCTTGTGTAGGCTTTTTGGCCACCATTATTTAATAACAGAAACAAGTTTAAATTTCGTGATACCGCTTACAATTTTACTATCTTATTTTATGCGGTGGAGTGTGCAGTATGGAGTTAAAAGTTATAAACTATAGATTCTTGCTTAAATTATTGTTTATATTCATTAGAATAGACAATAAATATTTCTCATGGCGTTGTAGCTACAACAGCAAAGCTCCGCCATCTTTCATTTATCGACCGAAACTGATGAGAAAATAATTATGTCGTTCACGTCTTGCTGAATACTAAATATATTTTGTGACAATAACGTCACAGCTGTTCCACAAACAGTTGTTAAACTGTATTTTAAAATACTTGTTGTTGAAAACTTTTCATGCACATTTTTTGTTAGCACCGAGTCGTAATGATAATTTAACTAAGTAGCTATGCTATTAGTATTTTATGGTAATTAATGTTAAATTGGATCAATTTAGTTTGGTTTTCAGGTTTCTTTACCTAATCACATGATAAAGATTAGACAGAGATTAAGATTAAATGTAATAAGGACTCAAAGTGCAATGCAGTGGAAAACAACACGGACTCACTGACGCTGAAATGGCGATAGGCAAGTCATATATCTCGATAAACCGACAGAAGTTAGACAATTGAAACCATTCGATGGAAGGAACCGTCAGGGAAGCGACATATAGGTCGACAAAAAAAACGGTACACATAGCAGGATTGGAATGGATGAAGTTGGGAGAGTGAATAGAATGATGGAAGACTAAAAAGGCTTCTACCCGAAGAAAAAGAAAAGAAAACCTTCATAGGATTATTGTGATGTTTAACTGTCTGATAAAACTACTTCCTAGAAAAACGTGGGGAATTATTAAAAGATAAAATGAACACCAAATGCTGTCGGTCATTTGAAGCTGTCATAATCAAGAGTCACATACTGTTTAACTATTTAGTAAAATCTTCTGCAAAATATCATTTAAAGTATTGTGTTTGCATGTACTTTTTAATTTTTAGTAAGACACCTGTTTAAATTGTATATATTTTGGAATGTAAAAAATATTCGTGAGTACAAAGTACACATGTTATGAGTGAAACCTGCATTGTGCATGAACTTCTAATCTGTATATAAAGTCCAGGTACATGTAGTTAGGATGACACATGATTTCAACCACTATGAAAGACATTACTATCACTGCTACCATATTTACCTGGTGTCTTTGTAGTAATACGTCGTGCACATTACGTCAGAATATATTAGGTCATACTCGCGTCACACATAACACTGTCTCTTCTTCAACTCTGATCGCCTGGTACCAAAAAACCGTAATAATGCTTCCTATCTCATTTCGTCGCTTTATACTGTCGCGCTTTTTCGTTTCCTCGACTTTAAAATCACAACGATTCTAAAGACGTTTTCACTTCAGTAAACAATAACTAACATAAGATGTTTAAAAATTTAAAATCAATTTTCTATGGCCAACGAAAAAGTATTAAAGCACTCCTAGGCACATAATGCAAGATTCACTTAAAGAAAAACCAGAGGCAATATAAAACCGGGCAAGCATGATAACGTTCACTTAGCTTAGCCAGTAAGTCCACTAAATTCTTTGTTGGTAAGCGCTCCTTGCCGGTCGCTTAGCCTCAAGTAACTTAGCACCTTAAATCTAATACTGGGATAGTCTTATCGTGCGGTTAGCTTGGACTCCATCAATTAGCACCTCTTGTGAGAAATGTTGAGGATAAGACGGATGGATTTTATTGTTATTTGGACTGTTAACTGACGATAATTAGACCATAATATAATCTGATACCCTGTGATGTTTTGACCACCTCCCTCATGATATCACTTCTTTGATATTATGAATGTTTGTTTCCAGTTCATGGATGTCAAATATTTATATTTTATATTAAATATATATGTATATATATATCTCTTGTCGGTACATTTATGAAAATTTAATATACGTTAGCAAAAATCGTCACCTTTTTGCTCTTAATAGTGATTTTCATTATTAAAATACTAGAAATTAGTAATTCTAGTAGGCTAATAAGATACATAATAGCTTTAAGGGTAAATGTATACACTTTTATAATAAAGTCCCAGCCACTGTTCAGGCGTTATCTATAAATAAATTTAAATGTTTAATAAAAAAAATGGCTCTGTCGTAAATCCTATTACTCCACAGCTGAATATCTAAGTGATCGGACAGCCTGTGACTAGATTATGATTATTATATAGCGATAGAAATTACTGTGCAATATTATATATTTTTATTGAAAAGAGCGCAAAAAAAGAATGCTGGGAGAGTTTCTTGCGCCGCTTCTTTTCTCTTAGAGCGCCATTTGTTTCCGAATTTGTAGTAGTATCTAGTATATTAGAAATGAAATCAAAAAAAAATCTTAAGGAATCAATTTTGAGAAAATAAATGCCTTTTTATGCCTTTTATTTATGGTCTAGAAAAAAATGAATGAAAGTTCGTTAATTACTAAGCGCTGTTGTTAAATACTGACAGGTTATTAATGGGATAGTGAAGCGAAGAGTATTTTTTATGATATTTGATTTTTTTTATATAAGAATAGGTCATATGAAAGAATGAAAATTTTGCCGCTCATGGGCATTTTCTATACGAGAGATTTAGTAATGTAAATTCACTTGTTAAGGCTCCACTGAAAACCAGCGTTGCAGCATGATGCTGAGTGGAAGACCTATATTTGGTCATACGTGACACTATGTTTAGTATACATTCTTGTTTTTTTTTTACTTATCAGTGTAATTATGTAGATTAATATAATTAGTTTTAAGGTTTATTGTAGTGTTCATTGTAGTGTAGTGACTAAATAAAAAAAATCTTTTTTTCTTTCTTTCTTTAATGCGATTTCTGTTCTTTGAAAAAATTACGCTCTATAATATGAATATGAATAGTATAAATCAAAATTTTTGTGATATATAATATTGCTTTAAGGTGTTTTGTGTTCGGATGATAAAGGCATATAACATAATATAATAACTCATGTCATATTTTATTAAGAGTCTGTAAATTACAAACAGCAATCACTCTTGAACGAGTTTGTTATAGGTGAAGAAGTATATATATTTGTGGAATATTTGGCGGGCTTTGGGCCTAAAAAATTGCTATTTTTCTCTTTGATTTATTGTGGTCTACTGGCATGATATCTTGTTTATGAGAATGTAAGATTTTTTGACAATATTATTATAATTATTCAAGAACCGAAATACGATTAAAATAAATGAGTTTGTTGAAAATTAAGTTCAGTATACTTATATCGTGATATAAGTAAGTATAACAAATGTGTTACGAAGTTTAAAACAATTGTTAAAAAAAGTTTGTGTGGGAAAGGTTACTATAACATAAAATATTTCTTAATGATACCACAGACTGGGAATGAAGCGAACACCCTCAGGCTCATTATTTATACATGTTTATTGTACGATATTACATTGTCATCCATATTTATATATTAAAAAAAGGCCACTGAGTTTCTTGCGCCCGTTCTTCTTTAAGTCTTTTTTTTTTATAAAACAGTATACAAAGTTAAAACTAAACATATTGTACTCGCCAAACTTTAACGTTTGATGGCGAGATAACGCTCTTATTTAACTAAAAAAACTATTCCTTGTACAATGAACGCTTGAAGTCAAACATATATATACACTTACACATTATATTAAGATCTAACATTATATTACTAACATTACCCTTATCACATATTTTCTAAGAGTAAGACTTTTTTTAGTTTGTTTTTTACACAACACTTGCTCATGTTTGATGTTTCCCTGAGGAATTGTACATTATTGAATACCTTTGGTAATATACACTTTGTTAGAAGTTCTCCATAATAATTATTAAACTTTGGCTGATATAATTTTCTGTTTTTGGACGAGTGGAACATCGCACATCACGTTGCGCCCTGTCAGCGGTTGCGTTGGCGCGTGCCGTGTTTCCACATTTTCCCCCAGTTCACGTTCGAGCATCAATCGGTTCGCGTGTGCTCAAAACCATTTACCATTATAACCATATGTATACAGTCCACATACATTTTTCCATAAACATTTTTTACACTAGATTTATATTCGTCTCGTAAAATAATATTCTATTCCTATTAAATACTTAAATTTCTTATCTATCGGTAATATATTGCACAGTTTAAACAACTGATTATAATCTGAGACAGTCTATTTTGACTTAAGTGTTTTTGAGTACTATCTATCTATATATATATATAAATGAATTGCTGTTCGTTGGTCTCGCTAAAACTGGAGAACTGCTGGACCGCTTTGGCTAATTTTGGTCTTGAATTATTTGTGGAAGTCCAGGGAAGGTTTAATAGGTGAATAAATATGAAAATACTCAGAATTAAATAAAAAAAACAATTTTGTATTTCCTTTGATGTATCCCCCGTCGTTCAGAAATCAAATGGAAAGAACAGTTTAAAATGAATAACTAATAAGAATTTTTATATCTTTCTAACTTTCTCAGTTATAAAATAAACTTAATTTTAGCTAACAATGGTTGGTAGATTAACAACAGTTGTTAACTATCTATCAGATTATTTTTATGTAGACTGATAAGTCATAAGTTTGAGAGTGACAATGAAGTATATAGGCTTAGAATGCAACGAGTTCGTGCAAATCAAACAGCCATAATATTGTCATTCGAGCTGACAAAACACCTGTCGGTGAACACACAAGGAGGTTTAATTCACCACCATTGACTCAGTGGCTGTTGATATTGTGGGAGAAAATTTGCAATATAAAGCAATAATTCTTATTTCCAATATTTTGTATGGACATTTTTTCTATTATTATTCTGTATATTATATACATAACAACGTCTGTCGGGACAGCTAGTTTTAAAGAAAAATATTTGAATTTGATCACAAATTGAAAAAATGTAATATATGGCACGTACTTTGTGTGCTGATGGATAGTTTTGCGCACTTACTTCTAGGTTTTTTAGATGGTATCAGGCTCAAAGCGATTACTACGCAATCCGTGTGGAATATAAATGAACTCAACAGAATGTCCTGTTAGAGTAACGGGAACGGACGGGATGCAAAATAAGAAATTGAACAGTTGAATGTATGTAACTGACATCGGCGATATTGCATCGTCATGTTATCTGCTTATAGTTTATTCAGTCGACACATGCCATACCTCGCTCCCTTTTAACGGCCGTTTTCAATATTTTAAATAGACTTCTATCCCCGTTTAATGGCAAAATCTTATCTATCTATGGATCGCGTTTCACAATCAAGGACAAGTTCTATCTAAATTGAATCTGTTAACTTGAAACTTTTAATGAAATGCAAATAAGAACAATCAGTATGTGAGGTCTATCCTAAAGGACTATCCGTCCTCCTAACGACAGATCGATAACTTCGGTAGAAGATGCCATCTTGAAATTACGTAAGGTAATTGAAAAATAAATAAGCCTAAAAGGATAGATTTGTCTCCTCTAGTTAGTAGAACTAAGGATAGATAGGTTATTGAAAACGGCCGTAAGAACGCAACGTGATGCAGAATATCCACAGAGAACGGTAACGTATAAAGATAAAGTAAGAAAATATGTATCTTCTAAGTAAATTCAGTTTTTATACAGAGATTTTTTATATAACTCTTTGTGTTTATAGATTCTAATTATACATTTCTAACAGATACCTTTAAAAAGAGCGTGTACACCTTCCTTAAAGGCCGGCAACGCTCCTGTGTTTCCTCTGGTGTTGTAAGAGAATGTGGGTGGAGGTGATAAAAAAAGTTAATTTCACGTCTCACATAGCGGAGTTTGATTATGTGTATGTATGTACGTGAATGTGTAGATTTTTAAATAAAATCAAATCAATATGACTTTATTCATTAAGATAATAGAAATGACACTGATGACTGTGTAAAGTTATATTTTTTACCACTAATTTGGAAAAGGTTGAGCTGTAATGAGAAGACTTCTTCTCATTACAAGCAAGAAACTCAATGCCTCATTTCATCAACATGTACTTACTGCTTCATCAATGTGCAAAGGATTTTAAATACAATGTATATAAAGAGATGCAATAAAAAAAACTCAAGTAGTGCACGATGAAGATATTGACGAATTCTACGGGACCCTAGAAAAAACGCTTGATGATATACCTGGCCGCCAAATAACTATCATCATCGGCGACTGGAATGCTAAGATTGGCAAAAGCGAACCTGGCTCACACTCCTCGGGTATTGTTCGAAGTTATGGCCTGGGCATCAGGAACGAGCGTGGACAGAGATTGGCGGAGTTCTGTTTAGGAAGAAAACTCGCCATCATGAACACTCTCTACCAGCATCACCCATGACGCCTCTATACCTGGAGATCTCCTGGGGAGCGATACAGAAACCAGATCGATTATATTATGATAAATACCCGCTGGAGGTCATCTGAAAAAATGTAAAAACATTCCCTGGTGCTGATTGTGGCTGCGACCATGTGTTGTTGGTGCATTCACACATTCACACATTCTCTTGCAACACCAGAGGAATCACAAGAGCGTTGCCGGCCTTTAAGCACAAGGAAGCTCATTCCACAGCTTTGTAGTACGAGGGAGAAAGCTTCTTAAACCGCACTGTGGAAGACCGCCACACATCCAGATGGTGGGGATGATATCCTAACTTGTGGCGTGTCGTGCGAAGGTGAAAGGCTTTTGTGGTGTTGCCATTCCCGCCGAGGCATATATAGTGCTTTTCTTAAAAGAAAGCAGGGGAATAAAACACACATTTAATATTAAACATTAAATTTAATTTACCTTTGTTGCTAAACATATATCATCTGGGGCTTTAATTAAAAATTGCTTTATGTCTCCGCCAGTAAAAAAATTCGATTTCTTGCTTTTGTATTCGGTCGATTGTCGTTTAAGAAAAGTAGTTAAGTTCCCATAATTTTTCAAGTTAATTCCGTTTTTAACATGAACTGTAACATTTCAGCATGGAATAAATTGCCCATAATGTAAATGGCTTTATAGTTTTAGTAATCTCATTAAAATACGCCAAAAATACTGTTTCGGAGAAAATATTCACTTATTTCTCGTTTTTCCAACTCATAAAATTTTCATATACTTTCATATCTTTTTCATTTGACTTCGCTGGAAGCAGGTTTTCCATTGCCAATTTGGCTTCTGACCTTAAATCGGATGGACTACAATCAATCTCCATTTCACTCTCTGTACAGTTCGAACTCATTTTAATTATTATTAAATTTATATTTATTAAGTAGGTTTGTAAATAAAAAATCAAGACAAATTTTCAGCTTTGCCGCCATTTTTTTTATCATCTGTGCCGACAGGCAAACGCATTAATTATGGCTATACAGCCACGTAAACGCAATTTGTACTAAGCAAAGAGACTATGGTATGCCAAGAATGACAAAAGAGATCCGATCAAAGAGTATTTTATATACCCAGCACGCCTTTTCATACAAGATTGTAGACCGTTGTAATGTTCCAAATTCAAAAAACGCTCCTGCAATGGGTTTGATTTTCTTTGTCCGAGAATTCTATACTCCGCGTGTTCTTTTTTTCGAAAATAATGACAATATTTCCATGCATGTTTGAGGAAAAAACTTTAAGTGCTATATAGTTTGGGGCATTTGTTAAGCTCGAATATGCTGAATAATAATAAATATTACTACATGAAGTTTGACTTTTGAATATTATAAGGCGAGCACATTTATATAGATGAGTGGCAAAGCGAGATTAATGAGCTCTCGCACCCTGCTACCTGCCGAATTCCCCTTTTATTGATTGTTAACATCCAGCGCCGCGCCGCGCTAAAGTAAGAATAATCTTTTATGTTGAAGGTTACGAAATTATTAAGCCAATTTTATTTCTAAATTAACCCTTGTTGGGGTATCAAAACAGTGGTTTTCTAATAAATTAAACTCCAATTTAGAATGAAATATTTAGCTTATTCCAGAATTTTGAGTTTTCGTCCTATTCTTGATTTACGATGCCAATTGATAGGACTAAATTAAAATCCGCAATCGACGACTATTGCTGAAACCGTAGTCTTGCGTGACTTCAAAGGACACAATGCCGAAAGTTTTGGGTCTAGTACCACCGACTCTCCCTGTACCTCCCCGGGGCATAAAAAGAATAGGGAAGTCTTAGGCCCAAGGGTATCGTAAGAGGATTGCACAGGATGCCTGCTAGATTATGGGTACCACGACGGCGCCTGTTTCTGCCATGAAGCAGTAATGTGTAAGAATTATTGTGTTTCGGTCTGAAGGCCGTAGCTTGTGAAATTACTGGGCAAGTGAGACTTATGTCTAAAGTTAACAAGTGTGGTGCAGTGCCGCTCAGAATATTTGGATTTTTCACGAATCCTGACCGGCACTGTATTGTAATGAGCAGGGCGTATCAATTACCTGCTCCTGCTCGTCTCGTCCCTTATTGTCATAAAAAAAGACCACGCAAGGCGATCTGTGCGTAATTTTGTCCCAATTGGTTGATCCGCCATAACTCCTAAACGTGGATAGCCACATGCCATCCGTATTAGATCTCCTACAGAACACACGTATAGGCAGGGTTTGTTTCCCTTTTAGTCCTAATTTCCCAGACATTGACATGATGCGGCATTTAGACAGTACTGCACCGAACCTAGGTTCCAAAGGTTCCAAACTGAAAAGTTCTGAAGAGGAAATACAACCTTGCCCTTCAATTATTTAAGCGGCAAATCACCCTTTCGAATTCCAAGCACGTTACCCGCCTGGGAAACGCAACTCCTGGACGTTGACATAAACTTAACATGGTAACATCAACATAACATGAAAGATAATCTAGAGTACAATTTTCGTTATGCTCGATCATTTGGCGTTCTTCTGTGATATATTTAGCACATAAATAAGTATCGAAAACAAGGGAAAAGACGTTATAGTTAGGATATAGTGAAGGCCTTCAATCGTGTAAGGCACAAGGCGCACCTCTCGAAACTTGCATCTTTTGGGCTTCCCGAGAATTTATACAAGTGGACTATCAGTATTCTCACTACGCGCAGCATACATGTCATTTTCGACGAATGTTACTCGAACTCGAAGCCTGTGGCCACGGGAATTCCCCAAGGTTGTGTGCTATCTCCTGCACTCTTCTATATCTTTTCCAACGAACTTAAAGAAAGAAGGTAGATTTTATAATAATACCAGCCCACAGCTTACTGAAGTAACAGATTTAGTATTAAATTTCATTGCTTTATTTTACGCCAAAAAGAAATCCAACCCTTTCCAACAAAGTTAATCAAAATAATGCCAAGTACCTAGCTCTGTAGGCAACGAAGGCAAAGTTTCAAGCGAAGTGTCGATATACATTGAAAAGAATATTGGAGAATCACTTGGAACTTTTAATAGGCTTTAACACGCGGTAGCGAATTGTGTGATTTTATTTCTATTATTTCTCAGAAAAATGTGCTAAATTAATGTTTCCTGGAAATTTCCATGAAGCGAACATTTTCTTTGAATATTGGCAAATGGTGAATTAGACTACATGTTTATGTAGTACACTACATTCATTCGTGACTTTCATTCTTACCTAACCTCTTTACTCATTAAACCTATTTATGGGTTCAATTTCGATAAACATAGAATAAACGATTTAGAAGTGGGTATCCTGCAGCACACAGAAAAAAGAAAAAATACAGACATATACCAATTTTCAACGTAATTGGTTGAGCGGCATAAGTAAATATTTTATCGAAATACTAACTTTACTGGTTGTAATTAATGGCCTGGCCTTTAGGCCAAAAATAACTTATAAACCGATTTTAATTGACTGGCTGAAGGTACCAGTTTGAATGTTTTGATCTCTAGAGAGAGCGTGAGTACCAGTCCAGTACCACATATAAAATGGTTTTAATTGATATTTGTGTATAGTAAAAAAAAGTTTGCTAAATATATTTTTAGTATATATTTCATAATTATAGTATACGTTCTACTAATATCCGTTAATTCAAGTGCGTCATTCCTATGTCAATCTGTAAATTATAGTTATTACATATTCATTTTAGATAGAAAATATTTTTAAAATGGAACTTACCTATAGTCTCTTATATTTCACCAGTGGGAGGCTCCTTTGCACAGGATGCCAGCTAGAATATGGGTACCACATCGGCGCCTATTTCTTCCGTGAAGTAGTAATGTGTAAGTATCACTGTGTTTCGGTCAGACTTAACATCTTATGTCTCAAGGTGACGAGCGTTGTTTTAGTGCCGCTCAGAATTTTTGGGTTTTTCAAGAACCCTGAGTGGCACTGCGTTGTAATAGTCAGGGCGTATCAATTACCATCAGCTGTAGGTCTTGTTCGTCTCGCCCCTTATTGTCGAAAATAGATTATAGTCGTTGGGTTTCGAATTTAGTCATCATAATTTAAAAATTCTCGGCGGCAATGCCTAGTTTGGCAACAAGAGGTAATAACCCATTTATTTACATTGTCTTCATTAATAAATTGTCTATCTTATCATATTATTAATATAATATATTATTAGTGACTGTATATCAGTACTTAAGACATAAGGTGTTGTCTCAGTAGCGCAGTTAATTCATAAATTACGAGGCTTCTTATCCTTTTAATCGAGAAGGTCGTACATTGCTTGGCTCGAATCATCCTAGACATTCTGAGAAAATAATTATTCCACACATTAAGTATTTTTCAATAAAACTGTATGTTAAACATCATTTTATTGTAATTAAATTTTGCACAATAAATATGGTAAAAATAAACAGTTTTGAAAAAAAAAAATATATGTGTTATGAAAATTTCTATACGTACTCTTTTAAAATATTGAGGCCTCACTGCATCCAAGTCTGATAAAGTAAAAAACTACTTCAATGATTAAAACTACAATTGCTTCAGTAAAATCACCCTTACCACCGTAAATAATCCGTAAAATACACGGTGCTTTTGGCAAAACAACTGCTCCCACAAAAGTACAGACGAAAGCCAGACAATAACAATAGTGACACAACCATATGATGCTTTGTTTAGTTCCCACAGCACTACTGTTTGGAACCAGTGTGCTGGATAGCGAGCCTTTTGAAAGATTGCTTCTCCCAAACTCTGTCGATGTATGACAAAAGGTAACATTTTGAATTGACTTCATATAATCTTATCTACGAAGTTGTATACATTCCCGGAACCTATAAAGAATCACAAGAGTGGAATCGCATATACGTGGGTAGCACTGAAAATGTTTAGAATTGACCAGTTAGAAACATTGCTAATGAAAACTTTTTTAAATTTCAATTTCAGAACTCTTTGTCATTTGTTTTTGTGAATTGGCGGCAAATCTAAAACTCTTGTTACACGTGAAAATGAACCTAACGCGAGGAAATTTTCGGTCAATGATTTATTATGACTTTCGTTGTGGGCTTACTCAACAACAAAGCTATGATAGGCTGCGATTAGTATTTCTTAATGAAGCCCCATTTCGTGCCTCTATTTACAATTGGTTTAACGAGTTTAAGCGTGGACGTAGCAATCTCAATGATGATCCGCGTGAGGGACGTCCTTTAACGAGTGACCTATCAGCAGATACGGGCAAGCCTAGGTATTGGTATGAGGCAAGTTTAAAAAAATATTACACGAACATTCCCCATATTTTAACCGACGAACAGAAACACCTTCGCATGGAGTGGTGTCGCCAAATGTTAGATAGGTCCGACGTCAGTGACTCAAATGCTGTATTTGACATCGTCACAGATGATGATAGATGGATATATTGCTACGAACTCGAAACCAAAAGACAGTCAGCTAAGTGGGTGTTTCCTTTCGAGGATCGGCCAACTACGGGAAAGAAGCCTTTCCTTACCTTAATTGGCCGAGAAGTCAAGGGAAAAAGATGATTGCCTCATTCTTTGGTCGGAAAGGTCATTTCGTGACAGTTGAAGATGGAAGGGCAGTTACTGCAAACTAGCATGTCAATTGCTGTTTGCCTGTTGTCTTGGAAAAAATCGGCAGCAGCGCCCTCGAAGCAGGATCCTCCTTCACCACGACAATGCTTCAGCACACTCTGCAAAACGGACCGTTGAATATTTGACTATGGCAGATGTTGAGATAATGAGTCATCCGCCATGCAGTCCTGACCTGGCGCCCTGCGACTTTTATTTATTATATTTAATTCTCAGTGCATAAGTTAATAAATTATATTCAGTTGTAACCTTTTATGAATAAATAAATAAATTATACTGGCGGCATTTTCGGATGGAGATCTAGATTGAATCGTAGGACGAAATGGTTTTCAAAACTCCAGCAGCTCCATTGAGACGCGTAGATTGTATATTATATTAACCACGCAGGCCCATGGGCCAACAAGCCAAGTGCCCCAACACAAAACACAAAGCACAAAAGTTGAAGATTCACTGAAACCATTTGTGACGTTCGCCGCGTTCGACAGTCGAAGCAACAGACCCAGCACCAAGTAAGTATTTATAAGAACTAGTCAACCCACTGATATTAATTGTGTTATAATGCATGGAGTACAAGAAAACATATGTAAGGGGGCCTAATGTATCTCGAAAAACTAAAATTCAACTCAAATTGCCGTTCAAATTTCTTTCAATGATCATCTGAATTCTACGAAGCTTGAAAATAGGTCCGCATAATAATACTCCTGAATATGCATCAATACACCACCTCACCCTTCCACCTCAATAACCCATATCTCGCCCTTTGATGTCACAGGAGCTTCAAACATCAAGAAGGTTGAGCTATCTTTTGATGAAAAATATTTACAAAATAGTTCCTTTTACATTAAAGTATATAATATATAATATGGTCTTCCCTTAATATAAAATCTTATAAAAATAAATTGGGATTAAACACTTTTAAAGGATTAAAACGCGTGTGATCGTGAATGTTTTACATTAAATTTTTGCGTAAAAGTTACATTTTTATTTTAGACTAGCTGACCCGGCAAACGTTGTTTTGCCATATAATTTATTTTTAGGGTTCGACGGTTTTTCCTCCGACGTATTTGAGAGCTATAACTACTATGAAAAAGTATTTTCATATTTTAGGTTAATATATAGTATATATATATGACACTCATAAAAAATTGAATTTATATTCGTAACAGAATTTTCGAAATCGGTTCAGTAGATCCAGAGATAAATAAAGGCATAAAAGGCATAAAAGGCATTTATTTTCTCAAAATTGATTCCTTTAGAATTCTTTTTGATGTCATTTCTTATACTACAAGACACTACTACCGCTTCGGAAACAAATGGCGCTCTGAGAGAGAAGAAGCGGCGCAAGAAACTCTCCCAGCATTCTTTTTTTTGCGCTCTTATCAATAAAAATATACAATATTGTACAGTCATTTCTATCGCTATAAAATAATCACAATCTAGTCCCAGGCTGTCCGATCATTTAGATATTCAGCAGTGGAGTAATAAGATTTACGACAGAGCCATTTTTTTTATAAAACATTTAAATTTATTTATAGATAATGCCTGAACAGTGGCTGGGACTTTATTGTAGAAGTGTATACATTTACCCTTAAAGCTATTATGTATCTTATGAAGCCTACTAGAATTAGTTACAAGCAATCCCTTATTTCTAGTGTTATAATAATGAAAATCACTATTAAGAGCAAAAAGGTGACGATTTTTGTGAACATATATTAAATTTTCATAAATGTACTGACAATGAACAGTCATAATATTTATTTCTTTAAATTTTTCTTTGAGAGACTGTCTATAACCAAGCTGATATATTGTACGAACAGCTCTCTTTTGCAGTGCAAACACTATATCAATGTCAGCAGCATGACCCCATAGTAATATACCGTACGTCATGATGCTGTGAAAATAATTAAAGTACACTTATCTAGCGCTCGCAACATTCGTGTACTCTCTAATCTTTCTAACTGCATATGCCGCAGAGCTGAGTCTATCTGCTAGATGGGTAATATGTGGACCCCACGGAAGCTTTTTATCTAACGTGATACCCAAGAAGACCATAGTGTCCACAAGTTCCAATCTCTGGTCATTTATAAGTACGTTGGTTTGTACCTCCGCTGTGTTTGGTGTAATGAACCGTAAACACTTTGTTGTTTTACTGTTTAAGTGCATATTATTCGTCTCAAACCAACGCACTATCTTTGAGAGTGCATTGCTTACCTCGTCATCAATATCCGCACGTCGCTTCACTTTAAACATAAGTGAAGTATCATCAGCAAACAATACAATCTCATAGCTATCATCTACCACAAACGGTAGATCGTTAATATATATAAAAAACAAGAAAGGACCGAGAATAGAACCCTGTGGAACACCTATTTCCACAGGTTTACCCGAAGACCGTTTGCCATTTACATCGACTATCTGAACTCTTTCGCTTAAATATGATTTTAACAGATTTAGGGCTCTATTTTTCACTCCATAAACACTCCACAAATGCCGGTAATGCTCTTATCATTCCTCTGGTGTTGCAAGAGAATATTCTCTTATTATGGCGGCGGTGATCACTTAACACCAGGTGGACCGTACGCTCTTGATTCCTCCTTTTCCATAAAAAAGATTATCCTCTAAAAAATTGTGATAATGATTTTAAATGAAAGAAAGTATTTTCTTTCTTTGTAAATTTTTAATGATTTTATATTATTCTGTGATTCGGTACGGAGGCAAATCAAACAAATTAAAAATCATGAAAATCAGTCCAGCCGTTCTGCAGATCTAAAACAAACAACTATATTGTGTAATGTATGTTAATTTGAACTAAGAATTTTAATGATGATTTCACCAATAGGTATTATAAACACTATAGTTTGTAAGGATAAATAGGTCGGATGTATGTATAATATGATGATTGATAGTAATGTAAAAGTTAAGGTAGTTACTGCGATATATTCATATGTCATGGTCATATGTCATGTCAAGGCATGCCCAAATGTATGCCTGCTTCTTTTAGGGTTTGACCCTGCGATTTGTTGATAGTCATTGAAAATGCTAATTAATGGAAACTGCAGGCATTTAAAATTAATAACCCCTCCACCCGCAGCCGTCCGGTCGCCCGCAAGCCCGTCCCACCGCCTGTCACCTGACCGCACCACAATATCGCGCACTCGGTTGTTTATCCTCATCAAATTCAACTTCAAATATTTTTATTCAAAATAGGATGTGAAATCACTTATTGAAAGTCAAAAAAAAACTACCACCCATTCCAAAATTAATGCCTCAGGCCTGAGAAGAATGGGCGCAACAAACTCAGCGGGCTTTTTTTTTTCATCAAAAATATGTTTTACAATTAAAGTAACATTTACAAAGTAACAAAGTAACATTATACAATTAAACTTATTATTTAATAGCCTGAGGGCGGTCGCTCCATTCCCAATCTGTGGTATCATTAAGAAAGTCATTTATGTTATAGTAACCTTTACCACACAAACGTTTTTTAACAATTCTTTTGAATAACGTAATACTTTTGTTTTGAACGTTTTCTGGGATCTTGTTGTAAAAGCATATACATCGCCCCACAAAAGACTTACTAACTCGACTTAGCCGAGTAGTAGGCATCATCAGTTTATGTCTGTTCCTGGTGTTAACATTATGGTTATGACAGTTTCTGGCAAATTCACTTGTGTGCCTATGAACATACATTACATTATCAAGAATATATTGAGAAACAACAGTCAAGAAGCTAATTTCTTTGAATTTTGCTCTCAATGATTCTCTAGGACCTAGGTTATAAATAGCGCGAATAGCCCTCTTCTGCAGCACAAATATTGTATTAATATCGGCAGCGTTGCCCCATAGCAATATACCATAGGACGTAATACTATGGAAATAACTAAAGTATACTAGTCGCGCCGTAACTACTCAAATATTTGTAAATATGTAAATAATATAGTATAGACAGAGATTATCTACTTTACATATCTGTTATGTAAGTATGATTCTGATATTTAAGCTATATTATTGTCATGTTTCAATAAAATCCAATTAGTCGACGTCCACACATTCTTAATATAAACTTCCGTATTTATAATATTAGTGGGTACTTCTTTCGAAAGCCAGAAGGTAGGGCTGAGATTTTCACAGGTCCATACATCCAGACATGCATACATTCTTCAATACTTTCGTATTTATAATATTAGTAGATACTTCTTTAGAAAGCCAGAAGGTAGGGCTGAGATTTTCACGGGTCCATACATCCAGACATGCATACATTCTTCAATACTTTCGTATTTATAATATTAGTAGATACTTCTTTAGAAAGCCAGAAGGTAGGGCTGAGATTTTCACGGGTCCATACATCCAGACATGCATACATTCTTCAATACTTTCGTATTTATAATATTAGTAGATACTTCTTTAGAAAGCCAGAAGGTAGGGCTGAGATTTTCACGGGTCCATACATCCAGACATGCATACATTCTTCAATACTTTCGTATTTATAATATTAGTAGATACTTCTTTAGAAAGCCAGAAGGTAGGGCTGAGATTTTCACGGGTCCATACATCCAGACATGCATACATTCTTCAATACTTTCGTATTTATAATATTAGTAGATACTTCTTTAGAAAGCCAGAAGGTAGGGCTGAGATTTTCACGGGTCCATACATCCAGACATGCATACATTCTTCAATACTTTCGTATTTATAATATTAGTAGATACTTCTTTAGAAAGCCAGAAGGTAGGGCTGAGATTTTCACGGGTCCATACATCCAGACATGCATACATTCTTCAATACTTTCGTATTTATAATATTAGTAGATACTTCTTTAGAAAGCCAGAAGGTAGGGCTGAGATTTTCACGGGTCCATACATCCAGACATGCATACATTCTTCAATACTTTCGTATTTATAATATTAGTAGATACTTCTTTAGAAAGCCAGAAGGTAGGGCTGAGATTTTCACGGGTCCATACATCCAGACATGCATACATTCTTCAATACTTTCGTATTTATAATATTAGTAGATACTTCTTTAGAAAGCCAGAAGGTAGGGCTGAGATTTTCACGGGTCCATACATCCAGACATGCATACATTCTTCAATACTTTTGTATTTATAATATTAGTAGATACTTCTTTAGAAAGCCAGAAGGTAGGGCTGAGATTTTCACGGGTCCGTACATCAAGACATGCATACATTCTTCAATACTTTCGTATTTATAATATTAGTAGATACTTCTTTAGAAAGCCAGAAGGTAGGGCTGAGATTTTCACGGGTCCATACATCCAGACATGCATACATTCTTCAATACTTTCGTATTTATAATATTAGTAGATACTTCTTTAGAAAGCCAGAAGGTAGGGCTGAGATTTTCACGGGTCCGTACATCAAGACATGCATACATTCTTCAATACTTTCGTATTTATAATATTAGTAGATACTTCTTTAGAAAGCCAGAAGGTAGGGCTGAGATTTTCACGGGTCCATACATCCAGACATGCATACATTCTTCAATACTTTCGTATTTATAATATTAGTAGATACTTCTTTAGAAAGCCAGAAGGTAGGGCTGAGATTTTCACGGGTCCATACATCCAGACATGCATACATTCTTCAATACTTTCGTATTTATAATATTAGTAGATACTTCTTTAGAAAGCCAGAAGGTAGGGCTGAGATTTTCACGGGTCCGTACATCAAGACATGCATACATTCTTCAATACTTTCGTATTTATAATATTAGTAGATACTTCTTTAGAAAGCCAGAAGGTAGGGCTGAGATTTTCACGGGTCCATACATCCAGACATGCATACATTCTTCAATACTTTCGTATTTATAATATTAGTAGATACTTCTTTAGAAAGCCAGAAGGTAGGGCTGAGATTTTCACGGGTCCGTACATCAAGACATGCATACATTCTTCAATACTTTCGTATTTATAATATTAGTAGATACTTCTTTAGAAAGCCAGAAGGTAGGGCTGAGATTTTCACGGGTCCATACATCCAGACATCGATACATTCATCCAACTTTCGTATAGTAACTATAGTATTTTATTTTACCCACTCGATAGTTTTCCAGGACAAAAGGTATCCAAGATGTTGACCGGCAACATAATTATCAAAATGCCAAATATAATAAAATTGTGTGCATACGTTATTGTTTACTAAGCAATATAAATTACTTTACTAATTAGTTATCCCACGGGAACTCTAAAATTTTCTGGGATGAAAGGTATCCAAGACGCTGACCGGCAATATAATTATCAAAATGTCAAATTTTATTAAATAATGTGCATAAGTTGTTGTGTACTACACTATATAAGTAGAGGTTTTTAACTGTCCCACGGGAACTCTTTAATTTTCCGGGATGAAAAGTATGTAAGATGTTGACCAATTTTGAGGTTATTTGAAAATAATGTAAAAACAATAGTTGTAGACCTTTTCATTATTCTTTGCTATTTATCTTCTAGTTCTATTAAAAACTTGTAGTTTCGCCGGAAATCGAGATAAACCATTATTTACCCCTTAAAGCCCACTGAAAAAAAGTAACTGAATAATATTCAATTACAGAGATTGAAATAAGATTCACAATTATTGTGCACTTTATGACGATATGTAGTGAAATTCGTGAAGCCTGGCTTAATGCCAATAAAGAACTGGCCGGTCGTACTGTTCTCATTCATGTAAAGTACCTTGTTTGTGATGCCTGCATTCATTAAACTGTCGTTTCGTTAAGGTTTTGTTTATAGTTTTAAGAGCTTATATATTTTGTGGCTTAAAGTGTTAAATAAGTAATTAATTGACGATGTAATAATTTCATATTATTATTTTTAACATATTCAATAGTGTAATAAACTTGATATATATAACTTGATATATATAGGTCGGGAAGAGAAAAATAAATATGCTGTCTTTTCACTCACAGGACAACCAAAAATATGTGTTCCGCCCAGCACATATTTATTATAAAAATAAATATGATTTATAATTTTCACTTCGAAATAATTCCGAAAAACACTCTTTTGGTTTTCTTTAGTCAACGATAACTCACGAACGGTCGAGATCTGATGAAAACGATTTTTTTCGAAAAACAGGATAAAACCAGTAACTTCCCGAACTTTTTATTCATTTTTAATTTCATTTCAAAGTTAAAAAAGTAAATAAATAGTATGAACGTTTTTGAAATATGGAAATTCTGAATTAACTAAACTTTGATAAATTTACGTCTGGTATGAGTTCTTAGTAAATAAGCTTTCATAATTGAGTGGTTCCTTCATACTTTTACTTTCTTTTGGATTTTCCAAACGCTTCAAATACTCCCGGATGTATCATAAGAAAAGAAAAAGAGAAGCTTACTTAAATAGCTTATAAATATTCTTCAACTTTAATATTTATTTCTTAATGCGTCGATACCGAAATCTTTTAAACTGAAAATGATATTATACATCTTATCAGGGTATCTTATAAGGGTTAGTAAGAACCGATAGTAGAATATTTGTAGGACAAGAATTTTTTGTACATTACCAAAACAAATCGAGGATTTGTTTTACATTAGCCGGATTAGCCGTTGATGTATATATTTTGGTGTATTTGGATAAAAGTTGGAAACTTTGAGTAAAACGTTTCATAATATGTAAATGGTCCCGTAATCTGTACGGGCTTTCGTCGACCAGACATCGGTCGGCTACGAATCCTTGGCTCAACTTCGGGTGAATAACATTAATCGTATATATGTATATATATCGCCTTTGTTTTGTTTTTTATTTATGCAAGTTATTGTGCAATCATTTATTTACAAACCTTAGGAAATTAATCGAATGAACCTATAATTATATAGTAATATTATATATCAACTAACTGGTTTCTCGTCTGAACAATAGGTGCAATATAAGATTCCTAAAATAAAATTAACAGATGAAAATTATAGTGCAAACTTTAACATAATTGAAACACAGCAAGTTCAGAGGAAAAATAAAAAAATATCCCTTAAAAAACCAATACTCGTATTTGGATGTCACGTATAAGAAATCTTGCACTCTTGTAGTGTTTTAAGTCCTCAACAAGACCTTGCTATTTTTTGTATCAGATAAATATTTAAATATGCTTTAGCAAATTTTAATGACCTTACATAATATTTACGTAACTTTTCGTTCGTTTCTTACATCGAGGTACGATGTCTAGCCGCAAGTAGCATTGTAGATTTGTATAGCGTCAGAACAAAGGATTCAATCTATTATTTGTGTTTATGGTATGCATGTGTCATAGTCGGTGTTTTGTGATAATATATATTTAGAGATATGAAAGCATGTACATTCGTCCAATTAGATATAACATGGGTAACTGTTAAGTCGTGAGTTAAAGTGTTCACTCATCATGTTACTAGATGACGCTGCTTGCTTGTGCAACTCGCCATCAGTGTTTCTGTGGAATTTGTATACAAATGAAGAGGCCAGGTTCGGGGCAAAGCCTCAAACCACGGCCACAAAGAAGCCAATGAACGGCAAGCAAGATCTAATGATCAAGGCCGCTATGGAGATCTTCCAAACGGTCATTCTTGCCCTTCAAAAGGAAGATGATGTGGCTTCAGTCATCCTCAGCGGGATGAACAAACTAATGGATATAATAACCGCATAAATTTACAACTCGCTGAGAATTATTCATTGGAATATTAGAGGCATTAAGAAGAAGCTGCCATTGCTGAAGAACCTCCTTCGAGACCAGAACATAGACATCGCCCTCATCAGCGAAACACTGATGTCGAGGGCGGACACACTTCGAGTCTCAGGCTTCATCACTTACCGCAAGGATGAAGTCGGCGAGCGTGGTCCTTACAGGGGATTGGTCGTGCTTGTCAGGAGGGGGTTGCTTCACCAACCGCTCCCGATGGTGGACCTGAATAGTCTACAAGCCCTCGGTGTTGAGCTCCACACCGAGGGCTTACAGTCCGGCAAACGTAAGGCTCGTCCCCGGAGACGTGCGACAGTTGCTTAACTCCCCGAAAGCAACTCTCGCCGCCGGGGACTTGAACTGCAAGCACCCTGCCTGGAATGCCAGAATGGCCAACACTGCGGGCAAAACACTTTTTAACGACTCCTTATAACACGGATACGAGGTCCACGGCCCGGAGGTTCCAACCCACTACCCGGACGACCATGAATACCTTCCGAATGTGATTGATTTCACTGTCCTCAAGAACTTGGACTGCCAGCTGACTCCGGAAACTATTATCGATGAGCTTCTGTCAGACCACCTTCCAGTCCTTCTTACCATAACCGCCACCGCAACGCGAGCACCATCACGACCATCACGCCGGGTCACTGACTGGAAGGTGTTCGCGGAAGAGTTGGCAGCCAACACTCCATCCCGGAAGTAAGAGACAGCTGCCGACGTCGAAGCCCTCGCCGTGGACCTCACGGGGAGTATCCAGCGGTCGCTGGCCACCGCGACAAAGGAGACCGAGTCCAGTAAGATGCCGGAGTTGCCCGCAATACTGCGGCAACTCATCCTCGAGAACCGAGCTTTACGCCGCAGATGGCCTCATGACGCACCTGCCATGATGTATCAGTTCTTCATCGTCTGTGCCGCCAAATCACAAATCTAGCGCCCCCAGCTCGCCCGCTGCGTCATCCCGACGGAGCCTTGAGATACGCAGCAGCAGAGCGTGCCGAAATCTTCGCCGAACACCTTGAATGCCAGTTCCAGCCGAATCCAACTGACGACGTATCGCACGTGACAGCACTTGAGAGAGAGGTCGCCGAATATCTAGAA
Source organism: Leptidea sinapis (assembly GCF_905404315.1). Classification (NCBI taxonomy): domain Eukaryota; kingdom Metazoa; phylum Arthropoda; class Insecta; order Lepidoptera; family Pieridae; genus Leptidea; species Leptidea sinapis. The sequence continues at coordinate 2,645,034 of NC_066288.1, read as the reverse complement.
CGACCGGTAGAGGCACTAGAAGATGCGGTGTTCTTCTCCCCAACTAAAGTAAGAAGCTGCATCCTTCGGACGAGGCCCAAAAGAGCCCCGGGCGCGGATGGTATCACAAACGCCGCCCTGCGTCATCTGCCGCGTCAAACCATCGCGGCGATGACGCGACTCTTCAATGGCATCCTACGCTCGGGGTACTTTCCAAATATCTGGAAGGAAGGTCTCGTCATTATGATCCCGAAGCCGAAGAAAGACACCCCACTAGCACATAGCTACCGGCCCATCACTCTTCTGGCGACCCAGTCTAAGATATTCGAATCTCTCCTGCTGTCACTCCTAAGACCCTACATAGAGCTTAGGGAAGAACAGTTTGAATTCCGCGCTGAACACAGCACCACGCTCCAGCTGTCCAGGGTACTCCACACCCTCACCGCTTCTCTCAACAAAAGAGAGAAAGCTGTGGTAGTATTCCTGGACATGGAGAAGGCGTTCGACCGTGTTTGGCATACTGGACTCGTGCACAAGTTAGCTGCAACCTCGACACCTCCCCGCCTGGTGAGGATTTCGAGTAAGGGTAGACGATGCCATTTCAGCTTCCAAGATTATTTCTGCTGGCGTACCGCAGGGGAGCTGTCTGTCTCCCCTGCTGTACGCAAAATACACAAATGACATCCCGCTCGAACCGTCGGCGACTCTGGCGCTGTATGCAGATGATGCGGCGTATATTACATCGTCACTCAACCTGACGCACGCCGCCGTGAAGATGCAGCGCCAGCTGGACACCCTGCCAGAATGGCTCAAGAAGTGGCGGCTATCGGTGAACGTGGAAAAAACCCAGGCGCTCGCGACTGGGAGTGTGCACACTGGCCAGCATAGGTTGCAGCTAAACGGACAGGACATTTCGTGATCCCCGACGGTAAAGTACCTCGGGGTCACCATCGACCGCCGGCTCAACATGAACGAGCACGTCATGAAGACCATCGCGTCGACAAACGTCGCGATGGCCTTACTTCGTCCAGTGCTCTCATCAAGCCTCCCTCTGAGGGTGAAGGTCTTGGTGTACAAGACCTTCACCCTCAGAGGCAGCCGGCTCACGTACGCCGCGCCTGCATGGTACGCGCTCGTGGACACTTCAAGAGTTGCTTACTTTTTAGTTAGTATGATTATCGATTAGATTTAAACCGACTTCAAAAAGGAGGAGGTACTCAATTCGATTGGTATGTTTTTTATGTATGTACACCGGAGATTTATAATGCGATTTACGTGATGCTTCTTTAGTTTGATGAGGAATAATTGTTATTTGATCCCATAAAAACATAGTTTGGCCCAGTAGTTTTAATCTTATGCACATTTTTTAAGAATGTTCTTGTTTACGTATACGATGTAATTTTAGGTTATGTTCAGCTTTTTTAGGAGTTTTCATTTAGGTTGTTAATATATTATAAATAGCCCGTGTCCCGATAAGTGGGTCTTAGTCGTTAGGCTACCTGTCATTCATAGCTAATAAACGTTCTTCACGATATTTCAGTGTCTCACAAGACCGTGAAATAGCATTTTTTCGGAGTCGATTCCTTTTTTCCGTTCCTGTTTCTGGGGATCTATGTTAAAATCGCGCGGCACCGTACGTAGAAGGGGTCTTAAATTTAAAAAAAAAAAATGAATCGACTCCGAAAAAATGCTTTTCGAAACTCTATTTCATTCAACGATCTGGTCAAGATTGCCATTGATACGTTGGATGAGGGCAGCAACGGTCGTCGTGGAGATCTTTGGGGGAGACCTTTGTCCAGCAGTGGACGTCTTCCGGTTGATGATGATGATGAACATATGACAATGAAAAGCAACGAAATGTTATAGTTTACGTTAAGTTTAAGTATAAAATAACTAACAATAGTATTTTATTAATTCTAAATATATTTTGGTTTTGCAGAAAAGGTGTTTTAAATGAAATCTTTATTAAGTTATTTTGTACGCTTTAGTTTTTGAAGTCGGTTTTTCTTAACTTAGTTTTTTTTACTTTCGGATCGTTTTGACTATTGTATAGCGGCAGTTCAATGACTGGTGATACATCCCCCAAAAGCTGAACGCTGCACCTTGTATTTTTTTTAATTCCTTAAATTAAAGATAAGCTGAGAGTCCCTGATACCAAGCCATACAATTATACCAAGACTAGACTATACAATTATACTAGACTAGACTATACAATTATACTAGACTAGACTAGACTATACAATTATACTAGACTAGACAAGCGGTTTATTAAATCATTCCAAATAATGTTAAAGTTTGTAAATAATCAGGAATCATACATGTCATAAACATAATATGTGGCATTATAAATGAGAACTCAGAAACTTACAGAATGCTCAAAGTAGTATTATTTTGTTTTTTTTTTTACGAAAATAAGGGATGAGACAAGCAGGACGTTCAGCTGATGGTAATTGATACGCCCTGCCCATTACAATGCAGTGCCGCTCAAGGTTCTTGAAAAACCCCAAAAATTCTGAGCGGTGCTACAACTGCGCTCGTCACCTTGAGACATAAGATGTTAAGTCTCATTTGCCCAGTAATTATACTAGCTTCGGCGTCCTTCAGACCGAAACACAATAATGCTTACACATTACTGCTTCACGTCAGAAATAGGCGCCGTTGAGGTACACATAATCTAGCTGGCATCCTGTGCAAAGGAGCCTCCCACTGGTATGCTTGACATATATTATCAACACGCTGAGAAGACCGTTATGAGTATGGCACAACACAGCCAGAAATAAGACCGTTGAATATAAATGTTGAATTAATGATCGAAATGTATACTTAATTTTTGTACCAACACATCACCGGAAACCACATTTAAAGAAACCATTTTTGGGAAATAGTCCAAATATACACTCTAATGACAACAGAAAACACAAACTATAATTATCTCTAAATTTATTTCCCTTGCTTCTGGGAATATAACTTGACTTCACCGGTCAAAATCGCATTTTTCCAAACTAATGAGATACATTCTCAGTCTTGTATTACAAGCAGATCGCCATCTGACTTACTGACGATTTCTGGTTACAAATATTGTTAGTACTTATTAATTTGGTTTATTTAAAAGTTGTGTTGTTAAGAGAGTAGTTAATTAATATATATAATACTACTTAGATTAAGAATTGGTCAAAAGCTTTTTTATTTCGGCAATTATAAGTTGCTTGTGTGCGTGGTATCTTGACACTCAATGGCATCTTTAAAATTTTGTGGGCGTAGTATTAGTTGCCGCAATTTGCGACTATGCCTGCGGTATCTAGTTGCAGCGCAGTGGAGATCAATCCTTAATCTAAGAAGAGAGCAGTTAAATAATACATATAATAGCTATGTTTTAATTTATTTATTTATTGTAATATGACTTAAATTGTTACGTTAGAATGATATGGTTTTTAATGAATAAGACTTTGGGTTTTGTTGGCTTAAGTTTTTATATAAAATTGTTAAATATAAGTTATTAATCATAAACATGTATTAAAAGTAAATTATTAACAATAATTATTTGTTGCAGCTTACGTTGGATGAGGGCAGCGCAGGACGATCTCGTCGTGGAAGTCTTTGGGAGGCCTTTGTCCAGCAGCGGACGTCTTCCGGCTGATGATGATGATGTTTTAATTCGGAATGGACATTTATAAACTAGTCTAGTCCCCCTCAAATAATAATAAATGTATATTATTGTTACTTACTGATTCAATTTATATAAATAAAAATTAAAAATATGAACTGAGAAACTGAGGGTTACCAACAGACTATACGATCGACGCAATAAGTCAAGCCCAGGACCCACATAGTGCTCTACAAGGCTGATTTTGCACAAGAGATGTGTTCTACGTTCCTCTAGTTAAGGCGACACTAAATGCCGGCAACCTTGAGCGATATGAGTTCACGGCTCCTATGTAACAAAGCCAATATTTTACGTCGAAAATAATACTTGCGTCGAAAATTTAACATTTTAACAGGCGCAAACAATTTAATTACTTACAATCCTCATTATTGATTACTAATCTTAATAAATGTACCAACACAAACAAGTAAAAGCTATAAGAACGACTTTTATGAGAGCAGTATACTAAACAAATGCATCATGCCGAGAAAAAACTTGTTTAGCTGCAAACAAAACTGGTAGTTCGTAATAGCTCTGGAGTGTTAAGTTTAACTAACAGCAAACATTGGCAACCTACAAGTAAGACTTAAGGGTATGTGTAACAGGATAAAGTAGTGTTCATATCTCCAAATGCTATATTTTCAACACAAAACTTGTCTAAAAACACCTTGTTTGCGTGTTTTCTGCTTACTCTTCGCCTTAAGTATGATATACACCAATAATATTAATTGGTCCATATAGCATAGCATGGATGGCAGCGGCTTATACTAGAAGCATGGCATGCATCGTCGCCTATGGAGTAGCAAACTGCAGGCCAGAGTAACTAAACTATGCGTGTGTTTGTCTCATCTTTCTGCTCTGCTTCTTGCCTTAGCATCAGTGGAAACGGTCACATGGGTTCGCAGCTTATTTTTCACATCCTCGCATCATAGTGGCACTACAGATGTTGTCCACCACCATCCATCAGCTTTAGATATATTATATCGACTAACGGCCGTTCCCAATATACTATCTACAGGTAGAGATAAATTACTACATTCTACTGTCAGTAATTAGCTGTCAATGATCTGAAGCTGTCCCAATAATCACGATAAGTCATTCTTATCGCCTTATATTGGGACGCGTGAATTGCAATTTCCATACAAACTTCGATCGCTGGTATACTATACGTCGTCCCATCGTCAGACGTCATCGGGCATTCAACAGTAGCTATGCGAATGAAGCCCTATCATTGAACAGGAAAAATCTATGCATACTCACTAGGATGCTAACCGGGCACTGTCGCCTAAACAAGCACCTCAGTGTGGTCGGCATCAGAAGCGACAAGGCTTGCAGGTTCTGCCTTGAGGATGATGAAACACCTATTCATCTACTCTGCGACTGCGGCCCACTAATGCATAAGCGTAACACAATCTTTGGCAACTACTTCGTACCACCAGATAGTGTTTGCAACACTCGCGTCAAGGAACTACTGCGGTTCGTAAAGGCGGTAGGGCTTGACGATGAGCTTTAGTATGAGTGGCGAACACAATAGTCCAATTCTGGACGCGGTGTTACTAGGAACCTTTTAGGACCAGGAAATAGCCACCCTCTTCAAATAATAATAATAAATACGTCGTCCCACTAACACACAGCGTGTACGGATAAGGTGAGTTACCGGCGATAAGTTTATTGGGACAGAAAAGCCAATGATAGTTACGATTTTTATCTCAAGTAAGAGATAGACTGAATATTGGGAACGGCCGTAGGCAGATCCGGCCACGTATGGAGTATTTGTTCGCGTGCAGCATAAAGTTTAGTAATCTGTGAATGGCTTGATCGCTGAGAAAGAATCGCGAAGAGTGATCTTGAATTGTGTATCGTCATGTGAACTGCATTAATCACGGAGAGTGTTTGGACTAGTAGTTCGAGCTGGGACCTTCATAATAGCAACACACGCCAAATCTTAAATATCGTCATTAACATTTGGATATGTGGCTCTGTCCTCTACATTGTGGTTCTTGAGGAACTTACCTCCTCGTACACCCTTTGAACGTACAAGTACAACTATGGAATAAACTGCGTCTACTCAGATGTAAAACGGCCCTTAATTTTGTTTGTACTAAACCAACTGTACTGTTGTACACTACAACTGTACTGTTGTACTGTGCCAACCGTTCGAGTGACGTAAAGTTCATAAAAATGAAAATGTCTTTATTCAACGCTCGTAGATAAAGCCACAACCTGAGAGTTGAACAAAGACATATCAAGATTTATGAAAGTTACGTCACTCGAACGGTTGGCACAGTGGAAAAGCACTCGCAGAGAACGCGAGAGGTCGCGGGTTCGAGTCCCGCACCTTTCATATTTCTTTTTTCAAATTTAATTTGTGTAAAATGGTGGTTTATAATATATAATATATCTGTACCCAATCCATGATAACCTAATAACAATTTATTTATAAGACATTGCTTCTTTATGTGGAGCTGTAAAAAATATTGATTTATGACAAACATGGGGTGACTGCCCTTGCCACGACATATTTAGTTGCGATATTATTTCGAGCTTCTACGTCACTAGTAGCGATATTTTAAATCAATGGAGCGAAGCCCCCAATTGGCATTTTCATAGAAGGAAAAGAAAAACAACCGGATCTCCGAAAATCCTTACGAAAGTTAAATCTAGCGTGATTTCCCGTTCCAAATACATTAGGTATATCTTTGTAATTCTCCGTTATTTGTGAAGAATAATTGAATGTGTTGTGTGTATTACGTAAAGTAATTGAAACATGCACGATTGCTGTACTTAAATTGCCTAATCTGCATAAAATATGCCGCATTGGATTTTATGCCAAGAGGCTCGGCTCTCTGCGAAAGGAACAGGCAACGTTTTGTTACTTACGAGGCTTTTAGCGAGAAAGTTTAAATCTTGTCTAGATGGAGGTTTAACTGGAGGGTGTAACTTCTGAGGGATCATGCTTAATGTTCTACAACCAAGACTTTTACATTTGATACACGACATTATTATAATATTTTTTATTTCTAGTTATTTACATATGACTTAATAATTAATAACACTATTTATATAAAAAATAATAAAATGATACTTAAATAATCTAATAAAATTAATTAATTACAAATAGTAAATATCATTAAGAACGCTTTCGGCAGGTAAGGTGCCCATGAAGCTGGCAACGTTACCTCTTTGTATGGCCAAACTTATCCTTTGATAAAGGTACGTATCAGATCTTGGGTCACCTGTTAAATCGGTTCGACCCCTGGATAACTCTTTAATGAGTTTTTGTGCCGATGAACCCCAAGGACCCATCGTCTCCACCCCAAAGGGAACAAATATGTATCAATCACCGAGTGACGCATATTTCCTCCGCCTTAGGTTTTCGTCAGTTTCGGCCGCTGCATCTCGCGTTCTAGATGAATGTTCAATATCAGAGGGGGCTAGCGTGTCCACAGAAGTCACATCCCACACCAGTGGCTTTCCACGACTCCAAGGAATCAACGTCTTGCCATCAGGCCTCTAACCATCATCAAGTGAAATTCCATTCGGCTCTCGTATAGCTGTTAATATAATATTAATTATAATAATAAGTCTCGTCATATTATTTAAGGATGGGGACTAAGGGACTTGAGGAATCGGGCGGTCCTACCTAGGTTACCTCTCTCGCACAAGATCGCCATAGTTTTAATTCAGAATTAGAAGCACTTTAAATTAATTACAAACATAATACAATTTTCTTTACAAAACTAATAAAACTATATCATTTGAAATAGCACATGCAAGATAAATTTAATAAATTTTCGAAGAATTTTTATCTACATTGAATGATTAGCGTGACTCGAACTGTAAAAGTAAGGGGTATTTTGTGATATTACTTCGCACTGTCTATAATAAATGGAAATCTAAAGAAAAAATTAATTTTCTTCTCATATTGTGTAGATATATAGTTATTTTTTGTATCAATTTAAGCTTTATATAAACCGTTAAGAAATGGTTTCAAATATGCGCTGTTTTGGCCATTTCTTAGGATCGAAACCTTAATAAACTTTGTTTAGGAGTAGTTTGGGAGCTAGAGAACTAAAAGCTAAAAATTTTAATAAAGACTTGGATTTTGTTTTAATTTATTGTCTATCTTAAAATTTATAAGTACTTATTTAAATGAAAATTTGGTATCACTCGTACATTATTCTATGCAGTTTATCTACTCTAACAAAGTATTTGTTTGTTCTTAGATGTTAAAGAGTTAAAAACATGAGCCAATAACTATGAAATGAATTCATAGTCCGATGCTTGATTCTATAAATCTCAAATACGAGTATTCCACTCGGCTATGACGTCTGTGGGAATGGAACAATTTCAATATATAACCAGATAGAACCAGTACAATTTATTACTGACATCCGGACATATTTAGTGCATTATGAGAGTTATTATAATATTACGACAATTGATGTTTGTAATATCGGAAGGTTCTCATTCTAATCTAAAATTGCGAATAAGAATGTAATACCTACTAAAAATGGTCCTAAATGTACAATAGACCAGCAAAGGTTGTTTTTAAATGGATGGTAGTCTGACTCTAACATTGTAACATCCGGTGCACCCCAGGGCTCAAACCTAGGTCCTTTGTTTTTTAATTTATTTATTTTATGATATTGCTAATGCTACCCAGAACTGCAACATATTTTTATTCGCCGAAAACTTAAAAATATTCCAAACCATAGTAAATGAAAATGGTTGTCATTAGCTACAAGATGTTAATAAATCGTAACACAATAGTGTAATATAACACAATAAAAATTTAACAAAAGTAGCTAATACCCCGCGACATTGTCCACGCAGACATAGGACTGAGTAAAAAAAAAGTAAATATATCAAACAAAACAACATTTTAATTAAATTTTTAATATAAAAGAACACTTATAACATATGCTATCGTTTTGTAACAAATTATGCGTTCTACAAGGACTTTGTACATTATTTTATGGTATCATCAATACTTATCGCGGCGCACGCTTTATAAAGAATATTTTAGGTAATTTAATTACACTTTGGATTACATTATTGGATTTTTAAAGGGTCCCTAAAATTTGGAAAAAATAATATAACCTATGGCACCCGAGGATAATGTAGCTACCCAACGGCGAAAGAGTTTTTCAAATCGGTTCAGTAGTTTCGGAGATTATTCAATACAAACAAACAAACAATCAATCAAATCTTTCCTCTTTATAATATTAATATAGATATATTTTTACACTGATAAATGCAACTCAACAATATTTTCAATAAAAAAGAATCATCAACGGGCTTACCAATTAGAGATAGACAATTAAATATTATGATGATGAAACCAGATATTTAGATATTAGCATTGACAAAGAATTACGGTTTGTCAGTCATATAAATAAAATTACCAATTCGGCACTTAATACACTGGGGTTTGTGATGCGACAAGGAAAGCAATTCAAGAAGCCAGCTACTCTTATCACGCTATTTAAAAGTCTTGTGCAGTGCAATCTTTAGTATAGTTGCCATGTTTGGTCCCCGTGATATAACATTCATATGAAAAGAATAGAAGAATTATCAGAATACTGGACAGCTACTGTAGCCGGCTTGAGTTCTTTAAAATACAGTCTTTAAAGTTCATGAGTTCGGAAGAGAGACGCAAATTATTAGATTTAAAGTTCTTACATAAACTGTTTTACAATTTAATTGATAGTCCAGACTTGGAAAAACTGTGTATTAATTAATAACTCGAAGTACCCCTCGAAGCCAACGTCCATTTTTTGCCGAGGTATTTACCTTCACTAAGTAAATAGACCTCGGCAAAAATTATCCAATCGAGCGAATGTCAAAAGAATATAATTAGTACCTAAATGAAATACCAGATTTGGACATTGATGGCTTTGAACGATTTATAAATAAATGTTCTGAAATTCATTAGACGTAAATATTTTTTGTTTTGTTTTGTAATTAATTTTAAATTTAACATATTTTGATACATTATAATAATAATAAAATCATTTATTTTCAGGCATTTCACCCATACATATACAAACAAACTTAACTTAAAAAATTACATTACATTATTGAGTTTAATTTGATTTTAATTAAAATACAGATTATTAAAAAGAAAATAATAAATAATAAAAATATTTTAATTCAGAAAAAAACACCATAATAATTGTTAGTAAAATGTCCTAAATTATGTTAGTATAATTATAACTATACAGGCACATGAAGCCGCATAAATGACTAGCAATGGTTTGCAGAATGATGTTAGGGCTACCCCGCAACCTCTTCAGCAATGACGCGGTTCTTTGGAATGGTTATGAAAGCCGTCCAACCTCGCATCCGCGAACATTGCCGAAGCCCTGCAAAAGCGGGGCAGCCCCAACATCAACCTGAAACCGTTGTTGTACTGAACGCAAAAGACCCACAGGCTGCTCTTATAGAAGGTTTGACAATATGCTTTGAAAAGCGTTGTCTTTACCTCACTGCTACATCGAGCAAACCTGCGAGCCAACATATTACTGCTCACCGCCAGTGCCCTCCGTTCCCTCTCAATATCCATTTGGTCTTCGAGGTCTTCGGTGACGTAGTGTCCAAGGTACTTAAAATGGTGAACTTTCTTAAGCTCAACAGCTTCTTCAGAATATAACATACATTTTTACCAGGGACTCTGAAGACCAAATAGTTGCTTTTTTGGCAATTATATTTGAGCCCATGTTGTATCGCATACCTTTCACAGATAGCTAACAGGCTTCTTATAGAGCCTACATTTGGATCTAGCAGCACCATTATAATTTTACTAATATTAGTAACATCTATAACCCAAGTTATATAGTAAAAAAGTATTGCCAATAGATTTAACGTTTACGTGCAATATTTTATGTTACATAAGAGAAATCCAAGTCCTTTAATCGGCAAAGTTAATCAGAATAATGTCTAGTAGCTGTTAACTCGGTAACGAAAGCAAAGTTTTAAGCGAAGTCTCGATATAAATTGAAAAGAAAATTGGAGAATCACTTTGAACTTTTAATAGGCTTTAGCACGTTCCGCAGTAGCGAGTTGCGTCTACTTTTCCTATTATTTCATTGAAATTGTGGTAAATTAATGTTTCCTTAGAATTTGTTCTTCGTGATTTCAGATTGAATCTAAACTGAAGCATTTTTAGCAGGTTCTGTGATAGCTGAGTATCAATTTTGTATTATAGCAAAATGTATTGTAACTATGTGACTAACTGTGATATTAGATGTTAGATATTAGCAATCCTCTAATTTCAATAGCTCTAATAGTAGAAACAGCAGAATTGTCGGGGATCCAGCTCTGTGAACGGCTGGATTACTTGGCGTTGCGTAGAGACGTCGCTTCATTGTGTTCTCTACCGCATTTATCACAGGGGGTGTTCTGAAGAGCTGTTTCACCTGATTCCTGCCGAATTCCACCTTCGCATGACATGCCACAAGTTAGGATATCATCCCCACCATCTGTATGTGTGTCTGTCCTCCACAGTGCAGTTTTTATGGAGCTTTCTTCCACGTACTACAAAGTCACCTTGCTTAAAAGCCGGCAAAGCTCCTGTGATTCCTGTGGTGTTGCAAGAGAATGTGGGCGACGATAATCACTCAACACCCGGTGACCTCGTTTGTCCTCTTTTGTTTTTCATGTAATAAACTGACAGGTAGCTTATGTTTTAAGGGGTAAGGAATAAAAGTACTTAGAAAATGAAATAGGTTTCGAGAAAATAACTTTGCAACTATCAAATGCAATTGAAATCGCGTGCAAAGCCACGGGAACTCACTCGTTATAAAAAAAAATGCGTCGTAAATAGCGAGTCTGACTCGCATATAGAGGGCCCGTACTATTCCGTATAATATATAACGCTATTCACTATAAATATCCATATTCGTTTATTGTTATGAAATCGTCTGAAGTAATACACAAACGGTTACAATTTCAGGTGTCTAACTATTACAGTTTATAAGATATTGGCTGAGAGACAGACACAAACAGTGGAGTCTTAGTAATGGAGTTCCCGTAAACCTTCAGGAACGGAACAATCGACTTAGAATAACTAACGTATAAGTGACCTGACAGCGTGTCAATGCGTGACCAATTTTGTTTTGTAAAAGTGTATGGGTTAGTTAATGGCTTAACATTCAAAATACTATGGACATAATGCCAAGTATAGCTGACTTTTTTTTAAATGAAAATAAGGGACGAAACGAGTAGGACGTTCAGCTGATGGTAACTGATACGCCATGACCATTACAATGAAGTGCCGACCAGGATTTTTGAAAAACCCAAAAATTCTGAGCGGCACTACAGTTGCGCTCGTCACCTCTCATTTGCCCAGTAATTTCACTAGCTACGGCACCCCTCAGACTGAAACACAATAATGTTATTTTACACATTACTGCTTCACGGCAGAAATTGGAGCCGTTCTGGTACCCATAATCTAGCCGGAATCCTGTGCAAAGGAGCCTCCCACTGGAATACTCTGTATATGACTTGACAATCAAAATTGGTTACAGTAAAAATAAATTTGAAGAGTTTCTTGTGCCGCTTCTTCTCTCTCAGAGCGCCATTTGTTTCCGAAGCGGTAGTAGTATCTCATAGTTATTTATTAGAAATGACATCAAAAAGAATTCTAAAGGAATCAATTTTGACAAAATAAATGCCTTTTTATGCCTTTTAATTCGCTTTCCTTTTCTATCTTACTGTATTTCCATAAGAGACGTTCTTCTCTATCGCAGCCTTCGTTTGTCTATACGCTAGTAAGTTGTAAGTCTATGCAGGGAATACAGAGTTCAACAATAACATGCCAAGATTTACGAGCCATGTGTCACTATAACTGTTGGCTCAGTTGGTAAGAGCGCGGGTTCGAGTACCGCATCGCTCATAAATTTTGGTAATAAATTTAATTTGTAAAAATACGGGGGTATGTTAAAATATATTCAAAGGTTAAACAGCTGAGAAGATCTCTCTTATGATACCTAATAATTTATACCTTAAACGGAAGTAGAACTTCCAAAAAAAATCTTATCATCTAAAGCTAAGGCCGTAATTATCAATATTGTCACAATTTTTTTGTTGTGGATGAGCTAAAGGGACCTGCTATAATCCACAGAAGTAACGGCTGCTTTCCGTAGTTCGTTATCTACTATCTGCTTCTCCTGGCTTCGTCCGCGCAACAAGAATACAAAATACAGAATACAATGTCTGCATGAAACGTGATAACATTAAGCATGTAGGTATGTTGTGTTGACCTCTTGTATCTAATCATGCCAAATTAGAGTCAAATTTGTTTAGTAGTTTTTGCGTTTTACTCCGACATATACTTACAGAAAATACACAAACGTATAAAACAGAGGAAAAAAATATAAAGTAATTTGTAGAACACTCTGTTTTTACTTTTTTTATGATTTTATTATATGCATAGATAAAAAAAATATCAGCAAATTAGCTATAGCATTCCGTTTTTAGTAACCTTAAAAGAAAAAAGAACCTGAATAGAAACTTGTCCACCTGTCCATACTTATTCTGAGAAAGACGGGGGAGTTGTTACAGTTGAAATAACCATAAACTACTTAAGGCTCTAGAGCGGTGTCTTGAAATTGTAAAACTCTAGCTAATAAATCAAACTAATCAAAGATACGACCAATTTAATTTAACGGATACTTTGTTCACCAGGGGCTGAAATTCCTATGAACTCCTCAATACATTTGTGTTGTGGAATCTTATTTTTCTCCATAAGAAGGCTCCATAAAATAGCATAAGGTATAATCCTTAATGGATGGAAGGGAAATCAACTACGGATAAAAAAAATTTTTTTACAAAACATTAAAAACTATTGCAAAACAATAGGTATAAAATGCACTAAAAAGTAAATTAATTGCAAATTTGTATTGAATCTAATTAATCTAATTCTAGTGAAAATTGCTGATAGTTTTGGAGTCGCTGTCCTAGTGCCGCTAGACCTTCAATCAACAAAGTTATCAAGTAACAACGTGTCACAGTAACAAACAAATCGAAAAATTATTGAAGTAGTCGTTACTTTGCGGATATCCATAATTATACAAATGTTTTAAGTTTTCTTTAGTGTGAATGAATGGACAAACAAATTTGGTCCCATCACCATTGTTACGTATCTCTTCCGGGGGTAATACGTCACAACAGCCGACCAATCACAGCGCGTCATTTCATCGGATGAGGGTGTAAAATAGTATATCTGATTTCCGGACTCATTTAATTCGGTCTCGTGCCAGAGTTTGGCGAGTCAAAACATCCTGAGGATGCTTCGTGTAGAGGCGAAACGTGTCGAATTGTTAAAGACAAAAATTGGCGGAATTAACACTAAATAAAACTTTTGGATAAACAACTTAATATTATATATAACAAAGTTTGTTTGCGAAGCCAAGTTTCTTAAGCCTATTTAACAATAATAGCAAAGCGTGCAATGCACTGTAAATTGACTGTCTCTGTAAGTTAAATCAATTTACTTAGTCTTTGTTCTTGTAATAAATTCTCACTGCGCCAGGCAGACTCTAGCTTGGCCATTTTTATAGGATAAGCTGGCAAATAGACTTGTGCATCGTTAATCACCTGTTGTTTCATGTAATACCACACTATCAAAGAAGTTTTAACAAGATGGTACTAGAAATATACATAGCACCGTTAAACATGTCGCCTCACAGGTTACTTAAAGACCACCAGCAGTAAGTAGTGATTTCGTATTAATGGGAATGGAGTAAGTCTTTTCTAATTAAGCTGCTGTTTTAATGCATAAAAGGCATTTATTTTCTCCAAATTGATTCCTTCAGAATTCTTTTTGATGTCATTTCTAATATCGCTCTGAGAGAGAAGAAGCGGCGCAAGAAACTCTCCCAGGATTCTTTTTTTGCGCTCTCTTTTTATTAAATATACAATATTGTACTGTTAATGCTATTGGTATAAAATATCATAATCTAGTCCCAGGCTGTCTGATCACTTAGATATTCAGCTGTGACATTTTTAAATAAAACATTTCAATTTATTTATAGATAATGCCTAAGCAGTGGCATCTTTAGTATTAAAGTTTATAACATTTACCCTTAAAGCTATTATGTATCTGATGCAGCCTACTAGAATTAGTTACAAGTAATCCCTTATTTCTAGTGTTATAATAATGAAAATCACTATTAAGAGTAAAATGGTGACGATATTTGTGAACGTATATGAAATTTTCATAAATCTATTGACAATGAACAGTCATAATATATTACTTAAGCCATTTCTATAAAATAATCATAACAAAAAGTTCCAGGTATTAAGTAACTTTAAAACTTGACTCACAATAATAGTCTCAGCTATCTTGAATGATCTATACAGACTCAGTAGACGAGGCTTAATAACTACTCTCACAAAACTGCAGACGAACGCCAGACAATAACAATGGCTGTGTATCGTACGGTACTTTATGTGTGGTACTCATTCACTGTACTTCTGTTTCATTTAGGTGAACCGTCTGAATAGCAAACCTTTTGAAAGATTGTCTCTTCTAAACGTTACGATGTTTGTCCATACATCATGTCATATTTACAATAAAAATTATACTTTTAAAAATAATTATCTCGGTGTAATGTTGCTTTATTTTAGTTTTTTTTTTAAATTTAGTAGTCATTGTTTTTTATGTTTAATTAGTAAATTCAATTTTATTCAGGCGAGGTGTCCCCTTGAGGTTCATATGTCACATTTGTGTTGGAATACATGCTGAGTGGCTCCGTTTTTATATTTTTCAGTTGTTTCATTTTTGTTATTTGTGTGTGTGTATAAATAAATGTTTTTCTTTCTTTCTAATGTCATTCTGAAAATAGTAGTACAATAAATTTGATTTAGTTGTGTAATTACACTAAACATATTATGATTTGCGATACAATTTTTAATTTCGATAAGCCTAGTAAGAACTCATATCATCCTTAAAACCTTAATTGATTTTGATACAAATTTTGGTCTTGAATTATTTGTGGAAGTACAGAGAAGGTTTAAAAGGTGAATAAATATGAAAATGCTCGTTTAAAAGGAAAAATTTATTAGAATTTATACATTATCTTTGTAACTTTTTCAGGAGGTAAAAAATAACTAAATTTTAGTTAACTATAGTGGGTAGATTAACTACAGTTGTTAACTATGTATCAGATTATTATTATGGAGATTGATAAATCTTAAGTTTTGTCACAAATTTAATTTCTGAACGCAACCGTAACATTTAACAACTAAATATAAGATAAGATAAACTTATATGTACATTGATAAATCTTAAGTTATTAAATTCATAAAAAAACAGTATATTATTTATTATGTACAGAACAACGTCTGTCGGGTCAGCTAGTATAAAATAAAAATGAAAGTTACATAAAATAAAAAATTAAAAAAAGAACTGTGCGGCGCGTGATTCCCTGCTAAAAGGAGCTGCCTCAGTACATTGATGTTCAGTGCAGAAGACACCAACACACCACTGGTTTTCAGCAACCCCTCGTGACATTTGGAGTAGACAGTAATTATGGTAGTCTTCCCATCGTATTTAATTTTTGTTGTCAAAGAAAATAAATGAATATCCATAATATGTTGATAATGTATAGAGTTGATATATTGATTGTGATGAATATAAAATTATATTATAATTTGTACAAAATGTATAAAATATCTATATTATTATAGGTGGCATTAGGTATTATTGGACATAAATGAGCCTTTTATTTCATGCAAAAAAGTAAAATACATACATAGTTTACAAAAGAATAAATAATTAAAAGAAAGTTTATGCTTTTATTTACACGTATTTGTTTAGGTCTAGATAATAATTATATAAGTTTGTTTGCATGAACCCCTCTTCAAGTGTGGGTGAAGGCCTCCTCTAAAGAATACCATGTGTCTCTATCTTGAGCTATGTGCGACCAGCAGGTACCACCCATTTTTATCGGCTCGTCTGCCCATCTCATGTGGGGTCTGCCTTTGCGACGTTTGCCGATTGTAATGAGAGAAATGAGATATAAATAAACATATTTAAAAATATAAATATAATGACTTCGTTAAAAATTACTTTATAAACATTTCTATCTTTGATCTGAACTTAATGAATCTTAGAAATGGCTTCGTATATTAATGCTACTGAATATGCATCAATACTTCACCCTTCCACCGAAATAGCCCTCTTTTTACCCTTTGATGTCACAGGAGCTTCGAACATCAAGAAACTTGAGCTATCTTTTGTTAAAAAATATTCATAATTTAATGTAATTGCCTCCACATTATAATATAATGGAATAGATGAGCTATACATTAGCGTACGATCTCCTATATTGGCGATTAGCTTTCCGGGGCATGACAAAATAATAGAGATCAAAATCCTCTGCATCGAGGGACCAATTGAGGAACATTAAAACAAGTGAAGTGGAATTCGCGCAATAAGACCGAACGTTTTCGTTACAATTATTTAGTACTTTTTGTACTGTTTTACTTTAGAAGTGAGAACGAGGCATCCTCAGGAGATGTTGAGTCGCCAAACTTTTAGTAACGTGCCAGAGTTTGTCGAGTCAACATCTCCTGATGATGCCTCGTGTAGAGGCGAAGCACGTGTCGAATTGTATAAAGGCAAATATTGGCGGAATTAACACTAAAGAAAACTCAAAACATTTGGATAATTATGGATTTCCGCAAAGTAACGCCTACTTCAATAAATTTTTTTAACAAAATAAATTTTTAAATTATCGATTTTTAATTTTTGAACGTATTAAAACTATTAGCTTCTTATATAAGAGGGAGCAAATGGGTAAGAGTCTCACTTGGAGGGAAGTGGTGAGGCCACCGCCCAAGGATATCCACAACACCAGAGGTCAAGAGAACCGTTGCCAGCCTTGAAGGGAGTGTGCTAAAAGATTCAAGGTCCCTAAGTCGTATCGTATCTCCAAATTCGCGTATAATTTTTATATCGAATCATTGAAATTCGAAATTTACAAAAACTATCTAGGATAAATTTCGCATCGAATGGTGGTAGTTTCATGTCGATACGATCAGTGGTTAGGCGTGAAAGAGCCTCAAACAAAGACCATTTTCATTATATCTATATATATATATATATATATATATATATATATATATACTTTATTATTTTGTATATGTAGAGTTTTATATACATGATGTGGGATGAATTTCTCATTTCGACGTAATATCCAGTGGCAGAATTCAGCTGCTGGGATCAACCTGAACAACTCATCTGTTTCCTTCCCGTGATATATGCATAATTAGTGCAACACAAGATAAGTTTTCAGAATTCTATCACGTTTATTACTAAGTTTTAATATAATAATAACTTAATATTTTAAGAGGGCACATGAGGAATGTTTTATTCATGTGGGGTTATGTAAGATATCCATTCTATAACAAAAACGAGGGCTGTACCGAAGGGGTGAATGCCCTTGTCACTGCAGATTTAGATTGCCGGATTTTGTTGGGTTTCAACCCCTTACATAGTAGCGATAGTATAGATTAACCTAAATCGCATTTAAAATTAAAATTCAAAAAAATCTTTATGCACTGTAAAACTTTATAAGTTATTTAGTGCAAGTCAGAATGAAGTACAAAAGTTACAATAGCATTTAAATGAGTAAAACAATATTATTTAACAATAAATTGAGAACATTAATTCTAACTATCTTTATCATTCAAATAATCTTTCATATTATAAAAGGCCTTAGATGTTAACTTATTTTTACGGCACATTAAAATTTTTACCCTATTTGTACCCTAAACCGGAGAGCATGTATGAAAGGAATAATGAAAGTGGACGAAGCGAAACAAGTATGTGAGGATCGTAGCAAGTGGAAAGAAGTGGTCTCTGACCCCTACGGGAAAGAGGCGTGATTTTATGTATGTGTGTATGTATAAAAAATTTAAATTGCTAATATTTTAATATCATTTGTGAGTTTATCATAAAATATAATACAATACAAGCATTTTCAGAACAGACAAAGAAAATAATAGTATCTCTGAAAAACAATCAGTTCAAAAGTAAAATCTAGCGTGTTGTAGACTAATTGATACATGTACGACTGCTGTAGTTTAATTGCCTTATCTGCATAAAGGAACAAGTAACTTTTCTTACTCACATGGCTTTAAGGCGAAGAGTAAGCAGAAAACACGCAAACATGACCTGTCAAAGGGGGCTAGAGAGGAGTATGTTCAACATAAGGAAGATTCATAAAGTAAGACATAATAAGATAAGAAAAACCACCAATGCGACCGACGCTCTAACTTATGCATTAAAACTAAAATGGAAATGGGCTGGCCATGTCGCGAGATGTACAGACCTGAGATGGACTGCGAGAATAACATCGTGGAGCGGGCAAGAGAAGCCAAGGGAGACCACTAACCAGATGGGAAGACGACCTAATATGGACAGCTCGCCCTAACTGGATAGATATAGAACAGGATTGAGACGCGTGGGCATCTTTCGGGGAGCCCTTTACCCAATCCGGGGTTCTTGCTAACTAAATTTACTAACAATATTTAAAAAACTTTGTAAAAGCAAGCAATAAATGGCTTATTTATTTATTTATATTTAATATAATACTACCAAGGGATATACCTTATTTCTTAATATACCAAATCAAATCAGATTTATTCAATTACGTCAAAAATGACACTTGTGAATGTCAAAACATTTTACCATTTACCACCACTCTTAAGTTAACCAGGTGGCCATAAATTAAGGCGACACTAAATGCCAGCGACCTTGAGCGATTTGAGTTCACGGCTGCCGGCCCGCCATCTATGTAACAAATTAAATATTTTCAAAATTCTTGCGTGGAAAACAGTTTATATGCTTACAATCCTCGTTATCACTACTAATCTGAATAAATGAACCTACACAAAAAAGTACAAGCTATAAGAATAACTTTTCTGAGAGAAGTACCAATAAAATACGTCACGCCATGCCAAAAAACTTGTTTAACAAGGTTCAAAAAGGCTCGGCAGTGTTAACTATAACCAACAGCAAGCATTAGCAATGAAATGAAAATAAGGCATGAGACGAGCAGGACTTTCAGCTGATGGTAATTGTTACGCCCTGCCCATTACAATGCAGTGCCGCTCAGGATTCTTGAAAAACCCCAAAAATCCTGAGCGGCACTACAACTGCGCACTACACCTTTAGACATAAGATGTTAAGTCTCATTTGCCCAGTTATTACACTAGTAACAGTGCCCTTCAGACCAAAACACAATAATGCTTACACATTACTGCTTCACGGCAGAAATAGGCGCCGTTGCAGTACCCATAATCTAGCCGGCATCCTGTGCAAAGGAGCCTCCCACTTGGAAGGGAAGGCCAAATTGGCCTTTAAAAATGGTATTCTGTTAACATGCATCTAATTTCTAATTCTAATTTTGAAATACCCATATTTAAAATCTGACCCTGCTTTTGAATGATAAGTGGGAAAAGAGTTGGTGTACTTTTTGACATGAACATAATGAAGGTAGGCAAAATGGTTTTAATTATCTTGATGGGAACGGTTTTGACAGGAAACAAATTCAACCCTTGTTCCGAAATTCAATTAAAAGCCTATGTCATATAAAATATAAGTAATAGAGCAAAAGTACTTTACGACTTATTCGAGTTAATAAAAAAATACATATTTTTATCAAAATATACGGAAAATAATTAAATTTTTGGTTAAATTTTGATAAAATACCAAGGGAAAAACTTTGCGATTTCTACTAAAGTGTAGTTTATAGAAAATAACTTTATCCCGATATACTTTATTACAAACATGAGCTACGAGCAATATAATAAAATAATTACTATAATTTTACGAAAAAATATCAAATAACAATTTTACAAATGGAACATAGTAACTGGCCAGTATGGTTTTCCATTATATTTTTGTGTTCAAACAATAACAAATGAAAAACACGTAATCAACGAATATATATATAAATAATTTATATACTTACTCTCGCAACACCTTTATTCAATTCTTTTTAACTCATTTTATTATGAAAAAAATATTCTTCCCATATTTTCTTATGCTGGCGAGTCGTATATTATCCGTGCTACAAAATAATTATATATTGCCAGATAAATAGACCTAATAAATTAACATTAGAATTCTGGCCTAGTTTGGTGTATCACTATACTTACTTACCGAAAAATAGACCAGCTAGAGAAGTTAATCGTGGTGGGCAAGATCCAAGGTATAAGTCCTACCTAGAGGTTGGGATATTCGTGAACGTGTTTTTTTACAACCTACAATGGCCCTACTAAATACCAACTACTTTGAGGCAAGACTTTGTAGACGCGACTCTCTTTAATGAAGAAAGCGAACTAGGAGGAGTGTTAAAGTCTAAATATTAAATAATTAAAATTATTTACAAAGTTAAGACCGCTTATTAATTTCTATTAGGTACAAACTCCACGATATTAAGGTATCGAACACGTACTTTCCACTTACTTTGTCTCAGTTTTTAATCTTCCAGAGTATATAATAATGTAATAGTCAGGTGATCCGAATCAGAGTCCAACAACTAAAATATATATTTTTCGTCACACCTATTCATAAACCGAATATTTGCGTCACATTAAAGCGGGATCTTAAGGGAGTTTGAGGATTTGTTTAGTTAAGTTTTAGTGATATTTTAGTAATTGATGTTGACGAGCAATCTGTTTGATTTTATGTCATTATAAAGTATTTTTATCCTTGACTTTAGTATGCGTTTAATTGTGTTTTATTCAAACATTCAATATTATGTCCATTCATATCGGCCATCTGGAGGGCAAAGCCGAATTGTCGGGGACCCAGTGCTCTGTGAATGGCTGTATCACTGGGCAGTGCGTAGAGACATCGCTTCATTGTGTCTTTTACCACTTTTATCACGGGGAGTGTTCCTCTGGTGTTGCAACAGAATGTGTGTGGGGGTGATCACTTAACATCAATACCATGACCCGATGCTCGTTTGTCCTCCTTTTCCATAAAAAAAAATATGAATTTCAGGTAGGTAGGTACCTACTCCTAGTTACTTTTTTCTCATCGTGTATCGATTCCTCGTTAAGTTTAGGATTCAAAATAACGCCAACCACTGGATATAAGTTTTGCTCGTAACACAAATAAATATAATGCTAAACCTTCTCGGAAAGTTCTATTGCATTAATGTGACAACAAGGCGGAAACCGCGTCACTTATTACGAACAAATACGCGGATAGAATAGTTTTAGGAAATACATTGCTATTGTTGTCTAGTAGGCTGAAAAGTTATATGTTAAGGCCGCTGCAGACGTAACGAGATAATGTCTTACACGGAACTTGAACGGGACGGAGACGTGACTGCCGTAATCAAAACGGGATCGTGGTGTAAATGCACACGAGCCGTGACAGTGACTCGAATCTAACGTGCTAGTGTTGTATAGAAGGAAAGAAACGAACGGAATAACTCTGCATACGTGGTGGACATACAGACAGGACGAGGCATGCGCGGGGTGGGACGTGTTAAGTAATGTTGGCAAAGATATTTTTCCCGCCCGGTGAGTGCCACGTTCCCGTCACGTCCTTGTCTCCGTGACATGATATGCTTTTTCATATTATATTTCATCATCATTTTGAATGTAACCAATTTCCAAAACCGTCCCGCTCCGTCCGTATAAAACCCGTCACGTATGCACCGGCCTTAATTTTGTTTTTAGTACTGTGTTCTCTATTTTTTTTATTTGGCTAAGGAATATTTTGACAGTCTATGACACTGACCAATTATAACTTACATTAAAAACTAGTTTCAGCCTATTTAAAAAAAAAACGTTGGTCAAGTATTTCAAATAGCGCTCTGCGTCTATTATGTAAAATTGATATGTAGTATTTTTTTGATAGAATTATCTTCTTTTGTTTTTCCTCAATTTTCTAAGAAGTTCCTATTTCTACCTAAATGTGTATTAAAATTATCTATTGAGGGAAAGTGCGAATCCATTACTAAGGTGTATTGACACCCTTGACTTCTTCTTGTGCCTAAACATAATACTCTCTCTAGCGATCGCCAACTTTCGCCCCTTGGAAACAATTTACTATTATTTGAAAGCACCTACTTAGAATATAATAGAATAGAAAAATCTTTATAAGCAATAATTACATCGCCACACACTAATCTATCTATTAAATTACATTTTACAATATTAAAATAACATTAAAAAAAAGTAATTGTATGTATATACAATTTCTTTTTTTTATATATAGATTTTTTATATATAGATACAGAGAAAAAAACACCAATAATTAAAATAAGAATAATATGAAACAAGCAAAGAAGCTATGCGGCGCGTGATTCATTGGTATAAGGAGCTGACTCAGTACTAAGTTATGTTGAGTGCTTGAGACACCAACACACAACTGGTTTTCAGCACCCCCTCGTGACATTTGGAAATATAGTATATTAAAATATTCTTAAAAACTGAAAATACAAAATTATATTTCATGGATTACAATACACACTTAATTATATAAAGAATCTAAAATATTTATCTTATATTTTTTTTTATGGAATAGGAGGACAAACGAGCGTACGGGTCATCTGGTGTTAAGTGATCACCGCCGCCCACAATCTCTTGCAACACCAGAGGAATCACAGGAGCGTTGCCGGCCTTTAAGGAAGGAGTATGCTCTTTTTTTGAAGGTACCCATGTCGTATTGTCGCGGAAACTCCGTATATATTTAAATTAAACTATTTAAGTTCTCACAATAACACAAAACCCGAGGGTGCTTCAAATACCTACAAATATACATTTATTTCAGCGTGTTGGGTCGTGTGGTGGTCGTGTGGTGACGAAAACATGAATCATTTTCTCTTCCAGAATGTTCTCAACCCACCAAACGTTAATTCTTTAAAATTTCATCAAAATTGAATATAAATAAAGAAACTTAATATTAATAAATATTTTTAATAAACATATAGGAGAATAAAGAAATTAAATAATGATGAAACATAAACCCCACATCAAGAACCCCAGTAGAGTCTTCATAGTTTCAGTATTAATGTCAAGAACACATATCTGTGCAATGTATTTGAAGACCGATGTTTGATTCGATAAATCTCATCCACCCCACTCGCCTATGACATTTGTGGGAATGAGACAATTTCAATATATAACCAGATAGAAGCAGTAGAATTTATTCCTGACACCCGGACATATTAAGTGCAATATGAGAGTTATTATTATTGCACTAGAACTGTATTTAGTTATAATATTATATCATATGAAATGCTTTGTCAGTAATTATTGATGCATAGTTATACGTCTAGATAGAGAGTCTCTTAACTATTAGACGATCTTGATAAGATCGCCGGAATACGTTGAATGAGGGCAGCGCAGGACCGATCGTCGTGGAAATCTTTGGGGGAGCCCTTTGTCCAGCAGTGGACAAAGAACACATTGAAGTATTATTCCTGACCTGTTTTTATCGATTGTGTGACAGCAAGAGACTATCTAGTCTAGACGTATAAATTATCTAAGTTTATATGTATAACAACTTCGATGGATTGTTTTGGACACTTCAAATATTTATTTTAATGTATATCAACAAATTTCTATTGTGATATTAATTTAAAAGTATATAATATTATTTCAAAAATTGACCAGTTATAATTTATTTTTTAATAAGTTTTTTAAGTTGTACCTGTACTCTTACCTCATCATCATCATCCGTCATTTGTTTGCGATTTTTTTAAGGGTCTACTCCTGAATCAATTGTAAGAAATAGATTTCATCATGGAAAAGGTATTTGAGAGTTGTCGTCAGAATTAATAGGCCAAGCGAAATGTAATAGCAGGTACCTACACTCGCTACGCGTGACTTTGAGCGGGATAGCTTCGTCTATAACCAAACAACTTAAGCGGGCAGGCACCTACTTAAAATCTATTAATAGGTAGCACATACATATAAAAATATTTTTATCTCTACAACTATATGTTGTTGGGACCAATATTATTCGTGTTGTATATTATAATATAAATATTGAATATCGTACTTTTAACGTTTAATTTATCAAAAACTTTAAATTGTTCTACATTTTTTTTTTAATTTTAAGTTACCTTGTTTCGTAGTATGGTTTTTGGTGACGGTATTTTTTTGTTAATTATTTTTTTTTAAACAGGTAATTAAATTCAATAAACATCATGGTCGACTAATTTGATTCATTGTTAGGATAAGTACATTTAATACGCTATTATTTAAGTCATCTATGTTTCTTACACATTGTGAGTTAAATTAAAAACCGAAACAAGCAGATTCTTAAAGCAAGCATTTATTACACATTACGAATAGAATTCATTTGTTTTACATATGTTTAAGTATACAGACCAATTCGATAGAAGTATAAAGCGAACTTTAGTAAAACGTTTCGCATGTAAATTGTTCCGTAATCTGTAGAAGCTTTCGTCGACCAGACATCGATCGGCTACGAATCGTTGGCTCAACTTGCAAACTTTTACTTAACCCTATGAATCCTGTTCGGGTGAGCAACACTCTGGAAACTATCACTTTTGTTTTGTATTCGATTTATGTAAAGTTTACTGTACAGTCAGCGTCAAAAAGATAGTGTCATCCATTGTATTCAAAAACATGGCAACACGCATCGTTACCATAAACATCAATTCATCGAAAGTGACCATATACGAGTAGATAGCGTCATCCAAAGTAGTCAAATATATCGGGACACCATAAACGACCAAAGTCACCACGAAGGATTGGCATAAATGTTTCCAAAATTATTTTATAACTATGAAAAAGTGAACAAGCTAGCGGAGAATATTTAGAGTAACAAAAAAATTTCTCTTTCGTTTCGGAAACTTTTAGGACTGCATTTCACCGGGACATCACGTAACCGTGTGGTAAGTGGTAAGCTAGTCCATTCTTGTGTGTGTTAGTGTGTTCCACGTCATATCATCAGTCATATCCTTTGTACAGGATACCGGCTAGATTATGAGTACCACAACGGCGCCTTTTTGTACCGTGAAGCTTAATGTGTAAGCATTATAGTGTTTCGGTCTGAAGGGCGCCATATCTAGTGAAATTACTGGGCAAATGAGACTTAACTCAAGGAGACGAGCGCAATTGTAGTGCCGCTTAGAATTTTTGGGTTTTTCAAGAATCCTGAGAGATACTGCATTGTAATGGGCAGGGCGTATCAGTTACCATCAACTGAACGTCCTGCTCGTCTCGTCCCTTATTTTCATAAAAAAGTATAAATGTATTTATTGTGTTTGTAGTATAAATTATCTTACAGTAATTCCACATCATAAATTAAAAAAATCAAAAAATGATGTGAGCTTATATCTCCAGATGTTCATTCATTTACGTAGATTCCTGCCTCCATAAAGTATTGTGAGCTATCGATCAACTATGATTAACAACGTATGTAGTGAGTGTGGGTAGTGCCACAGGTTGTGAGAAGCTCGACTGTGACTCATAAATTCCAAGACTGAGAAATTGCCAATACGTATAACAGTTAAGTCATCTCCGATTCGCCCACATGATTATGACTTAGTATATAAAAAGGTTTCGTAAGACCAATGAAAGTTAAATATTTAAATTTATCATGTAAACTAGCTGCCCCAACAGACGTTGTTCTGTAGATATAAAAAAAATATTGTTTTATAGGAATTTGCCAATAATATTTCAAAACATCAAGAATTATTTCGTAAATGCTCCCTGTTGTTGTTTCACAGCGGAACTGTCAAACCGTGCGTCACTAAATTCTCTCATAGAAAATATGTCCATACAAAACAAATATTGTTTAAAAATAATTATGGATGTAAACAAAAATAATTATGGATCCCAAATCGAAATAAAAACTATCCTATCTCTCACGTTGGACCAAACTGCACTCCATGAAGTAATCCCCATTAAAATCCGTTCATTAGGTTACGAGTCCATTCCGGACAAACAACGTGTCACGTAATATATATATTAAGATTAATAAAATTAATGCGTATGCTATCTGGAATTTCTCCAAACATTTTATGTATTCCCCTATTTCCATTTAGGGTAATGCCTCCAGGATAATAAATAGTCTTCTGTAGGCAAGCCTGTGTGATTTAGGTTTATACAATTACTTAACTTTTTTTATGCAAATAAGGGTCGAGACGCGCAGGTCGGGTAGCTGATGGTAATTGATACGCCTAGTGTCGCTCAAGATTCTTGAAATACCCAAAAATTCTGAGCAGCACTACAACTGCTCTCGTCACCTTGAGGCATAAGATGTCAAGTCTCATTTGCCCAGTAATTTCACTAGCTACGGCGCCCTTCGGACCGAAACACAGTAATGCTTATACATAACTGCTTCACGGCAGAAATAGGCGCCGTTGTGGTACCCATAATTTAGCCGGCATTCTGTGCAAACGAGCCTCCCACTCGTATGATAAGTACTTAATTTACCATATTATTATGCATGACCTTTAAAAAACATATTTCCAGATTTCTTTTATGTTGAAAAACATAAATAAATGTAGATTCGCTATATCTTAGATAAATAGACTCAGTTTCGGATAGATATAATAAAAGATATAGAGATGTAACTAAAAAGATAGAGAAAACTGGGGATTAAATAATGTTG
Organism: Leptidea sinapis; assembly: GCF_905404315.1. Taxonomy (NCBI): domain Eukaryota; kingdom Metazoa; phylum Arthropoda; class Insecta; order Lepidoptera; family Pieridae; genus Leptidea; species Leptidea sinapis. The sequence continues at coordinate 2,617,786 of NC_066288.1, read as the reverse complement.
ATGAAGTATTTCTTCAAATACATAGTTCTCAATAACATACCAGACTGGCTACCCTATTAAACTTGCTAAAAATATTAATGCATTATTTTTCATTAATTATTCACATAATAAATAAATAATAATTTTATTTAAGAATTCTATCATCATCCCTTGTTCGTTTGTATACATTTTACTGTGAGCTTTAGTTATATTAAATCAAATACCAAGAAATCACATAATACCAAAAAAGTGTTAAGAGGATTGAGAAACTACTAACCTTTGTATACCAATAGTATTAGTAACTTAGAGATTTTTGATGATGAAAGCTCAATTTTTCTAATTGGTTTTGAATGTTTAAGTGTTATTATGATAATCATAAATCTCATTTATGAACTTTAACGATTTTTACTTAAAATAAAGATTTTCTATTTTAAGGAGAGAAACCAAACACTGAAGAATTTTAATATACAAAAACGTAAAACAGTTTAAATATTTTTCGATGAAAAAAGATAAATATTGTTGATAAACATATAAGTAATATAATGATAAACATATAATAAGTATAATAATGCGAACGTTAAATAAAGTGATATGAATACAATAACGTAAACATAACATTTAGAAGCGCACAAATTTTAGTACCTAGTATCTAGTATATTAGAAATCACATCAAAAAGAATTCTAAAGGAATTAATTTTGAGAAAATAAATGGATTTTTATGCCTTTTTTACTGGATACTATACAAATAATAGAGTATATAAAAAATTAGTTGTTTCCTAAGAACTGCCTTATGTTCAAAATCAACCCAATATAAAACTTACACTGACTGTACCAACATGGAAATGGAGACATAAAAAAAGAAAGCGATTTAAAAATGTAAAATTCACAGTTGCGCCCGTTAAAAGAAGCGCTTCCTAAAGTCTGGCTCCATTAGCTCTCAATATAGTATGTAAATACATTCATTAGTTATTCTAGTTGCCTTTTGTACTGGAAACAATAATTTGGGAAGAGCGTTACATTTCGTTTTGATCAAAAAGGCTGGAAAACGTTGCACGCGTGCACTTAGAATTAAGTCCAATGTACTTGTTTGTAATACTATTGATATCAAATTTCTGATTTATTCAGCTGTTTGTAAATTATTTTAATTAACACTTTTTTCAAGAGTTCTCTCCATTAAGTTCACCCCAGTCAGTCGTAAAATTTTTCACAATTTTATGAAATTGAATAGATTTTATTTTAGTAAAAGTTTCTCTTTATAAGATCTATCTATCTATCTGTTAGTAAAAAATCATCTAAATTAACAAGACCTTATTCATTCTTAACCCTTATTTACTTAACTCTTGTAACTCGTTTGCAATGAAACACACTATATTCGCGTGGATGTAACACACAACACGTCATGTATTGAATAAACATACCAAGATTCGGATTATGTGACACTCGGACTATTAGTATGAACGCTGGAGCGTATCCTGAAAGGTGCGGGTCCGAGTCTCACGTCGTCCATAAATTTTGCCATAATACATCATTGTAATCGGTTAAGCCGATTCTGATATAAGTGTGCTTAAAACGCATACCGACACACACACAAATGTTATGTATTAAGTAGTGATGATGGCAGTATTAAAGAAACAAAGAATAGAAAATGTATGATGAAAATATTCTAAAAATAAAAATATATTATGTACGTTATTCGGCTATGTTGATTGAAGCATGAATGACGTCACAATCGGTTACCATGACAACTACGATCGTTTTCGCGCGTATTTCAATACAATATAGCCTAGTTTGCGTCACAGACTATTTAATTGCTGAATTAATTTTATGAAATTGGTAGACTGGTGAGAAATCCAAAATCTGTCATATAAAGTCTATTGTATTTACAGACTGCGCCAGAAGGAGGGTTATGTTTTAAGAGAGTATGTATGTAAGTATAATTGTTTGGCATGCTCTTCGGCCTGAACAGCTCGATGAATTTTAGTTTGAGAGGTGTCGTTAGATTCGTATTTACTGTGAAATTGACACAAGATAAGCTGGAAGTACCTGCACGCTAAAACTCAAACTCGTTCAATAAGAAAACTAAACAAATAAAATGAAATAAAATAAAAAAACGGTAATTTAAAAAACTACAAATGCCGACTGCGTTTCTGTGTAATTAGAAAATGCAAAAACCTAAAACAAGAAAGTCGTCATACCCGATTACACTTAACTTAAGAATCGCTATAGTTAACAAGGCGACTCTTATCAGCGTCAACAAAAATGTCAATTTAGATTCTACACCTTACATAATAGACCAGTGCCGAAGCCTTTGAAAATGATAAAAAGTGAAACAAAATAATAGTAGGATGAAACCCATTAAAATTAAATTAAATGTAACAAAAATTAAGGGAAAAATAAATTACGGGCGATCTGAGGTCGGGAAGTGGAAGTTAACTAAGACTCATTTTCTAGAATGCTATAATTTTTCTTATATTTTGTAACTTAAAACGTAATGGTGTGACGTCACCTTTACTCCCACTCAATACGAAAATCAACACTATTGTGGCACGTTTTATACACTGCACTCAATTTATAACAGAATATGATAAAGTGGGCATCTGATATGACGCCTACGAGATATTCAATATGGATAATTTTGCGTTATCGAGTTTAATGTTGAGTAATTATATTATGGGGTAATAATTAAGATTAACACTATTTGACTGAAGAAATTCAATTCACTTCATTCATAATTCGACGATACTTGTACATTTATCTTAAACTAATTCTTTTAACTAATTCTAGTAGGCTTCACTTGTAACTAATTAATTGTAACCATTTAACTAAAGGTAAATGTATACACTTCTATAATAAAGTCCCAGCCACTGTTCAGGCATTATCTATAAATAAATTTAAATGTTTTATAAAAAAATGGCTCTGTCGTAAATCCTATTACTCCACTACTGAATATCTAAATGATCGGACAGCCTGGGACTAGATTGTGATTATTGTATAGCAATAGAAATGACTGTACAATATTGTATATTTTTATTGAAAAGAGCGCAAAAAAAGAATGCTGGAAAAGTTTCTTGTGCCGCTTCTTCTCTCTCAGAGCGCCATTTGTTTCCGAAGCGGTAGTAGTATGTAGTGGTTATTAGAAATGACTTCAAAAATAATTCTAAAGTAATCAATTGTGAGAAAATAAATGCCTTTTATGTTTTTTAAACGAAAACACACCAAAACATTTTGCACTATAAAATTACAAAATATTAAAGTTAAGTATGTTCGGCACACCAGAGCAATCACAAAAGTGTTTTCGACCTCTTAGCCACGAGATTTTTCACGTTTTTTTTAGAAGAAACCTACGTGTTACCGTCCTGAAAACACCGCGCTTGGAAGCTCGTTCCACAGTTTAGTTGTTCTTGACGGAAAGTTAGAATAACAATCATACTTAATGTATATTTTCATATTAAGATTTAAACAGCGTGTTTCGTGCAAACTTTACATTAAATTGTTATATTATGGAAGAAACCAGTGGACAAATAAATACATTATTCTAATAATTTGTAAGCTTAATGTTATTCTGATGTATAGACTATATTACGGTAAAACTTCATCATACCACGTTCCATCCAAGAATTAGGATGAAAGAATAGAATAAATAATGTTGGGAGAGTTTCTTGCGCCGCTTCTTCTCTCTCAGAGCGCCATTTGTTTCCGAAGCGGTAGTAGTATCTAGTATATTAATAATAATAATATTGACATACTTCTAACACAAATTATCTTGCCCCATGCTAAGCATAATAAATAGCCTGTGTTATGGGTTACAAGACAATGATATATTTAATACAATATAGTTACTTAAACATACATAAATTTATATAAACATACATAAACACATTTAAACATCCATGACTCGGAAACAAACATCCATATTCATCATATAAATGCTTGCACCTACCGGGATTTTGAACCCAGGACCTCTAGCTTAGTAGGTAGGATCGCTAACCATACAGGTCGTATATTAGAAATGACATCAAAAAGAATTCTATACGAATCAATTTTGAGTATATCTGTTTTCTGTGATTATTAATGGTTTAATATAGCCTGAAATAGTCAGTTGTAAATCGTATTAAATAAAAGTATTTTATCAGTAAATCATACTTTCGTTGTGCTAGCGTAACATATTATCATATTGTTCTTATTTTAGCTTTCAAATTATTCACTAAACTAATATTGTGCATTTGAAAAAAAAATACAATCGAAGTTTATTATATGTCAATACATTTCCTCGAACTTTGGTTTCGTTTGTAACAATTTGTTTTCGCCTCTTCTAGAGCGTTGCCAATACAGTTTAACATAATATACAACTTAGAAATAGTCGCACAGAACTTACATGGCGTGAACCGATTTGCAGTTAATAGACCATTGTCGCTGTTTGAAAGTATTATTGTAACATTCTATAAAGGACTATTCTTTGCTTTGTTTTGTTTGTCCAATAATTATACTATGTAGAAGGGGTTGGTTATATAAACGCACATCATACAAATGTTACATCTGTATTCAAAGTTTCCACACTTAGAAATACAATATACACTTATTATTAAAAATTAAAAGACAATTAGGGCAGCGTTACCCCTTAGAATTCAAAATAAGTAATGTTCCCTCAAACTGAGCGCTCTGGTTTATTAACGACCGTTTTCAATAGCCTAACTATCCTTAGTTTAACTAACGGATACATTGCTGTCACTGTTTAATGACAAGATCTTATCTATCCTTAGTTAGGTCCAATATAGTTATGGTCCAATCCTATTTGTCAATAGGTTATTGAAATGTAAGTAAGCGTAGAAGTATAGATTTGTCTACGTCTAGTTACTAGTAAGTCAAACTAAGGATAAGATGTTATTGAAAACGGCCGATAGGGCACGACTTCGGCTACCGTAATGATTCTACCAATTGTAGTGCAACTTACACGAGTCAAATTAACTAAAGATCTGAATATAATATGCTATTATATTTATTTCTAATTATAGTGATAATTATATGAAATAGTATTTAATTATTAACTGTAGTTAAATGAATGTTATTATTAATTGTGATATCTTATGACAGTTCATGACGTTGGTAGCGCTTGTTAACACATTAAGCTAACAACTATTAGAGGTAATCTGGGACTAAATATATTATAACTAGTTGACCCGACAGACGTTGGTCCGTATATAATAAAATAAAATACTGTTTTATAGGAATTTGGCGATAATATTTCAAAACATCAAGAATTAATTCGTAAAAAATGCTCCCTGTTGTGATAATGAAAAATTGTTTCACACAGAAACTGTCAAACCGTGCGTCACTAAATTCTTTCATTGAAAACATGTCCATACAAAACAAATATTGAAGATAAAAATAATTATAGGTCCCAAATCGAAATAAAAAGTATCCTATCTCTCAAGTTGGACTAAACTGCACTCCATGAAGTAATCCACATTAAAATTCGTTTATTAGTTTAGGAGTCCATCGCGGACAAACAACGTGTCACGTAATTTATATATGTTAAGACTAGCTGACCCGACAGACGTTGTTCTATAGATAATAAAAAAGATACTCTTTTTATAGGAATTTGGCAATAATATTTGAAAACATCAAGATTGGTTTACCAAATATATATTATTACCTTAATATTAACATTTTACTGACATTAATAACTGTGCTGGTGAAAGTGCAATATGTATTGCATTGTTAATTTGTGCAAATAAAAATTGCGAAATCAAAAGAAACTTAATTAATTCTAATAATGTTTTAATTAAAATAAAGAAAAAATTATAAAGCATTAATTATAGTAGTAGTCTGTAAAATTTTAATTTTTTGGTCATAAATTTAATTTAGTGTTTAAATTGTTAATTTTCGCCAAATAGTTGGTGTCAGTTTTATTAAAGTTAAGAAGAGCTAGGGTCAAAGTAAATCTATATCTATACTTCTATATAAATCAATAGCCGTTTCTCTGTCCTGTCCTTTTTTAACTGTAGATTGACGTGAATGTTTACGACGAAAATTGATGGGTATTAGCATCTTATGATTGCATAGTCAAAGTCAACAAATCTTTAATCATTGTAAAACTTTATAAGTTATTTAGTGCAAGTCAGGATGAAGTACAAAAGTTACAATAGCATTTAAATGAGTATAACAATATTATTTAACAATAAATTTAGAACATTAATTCCAACCATCTTTATCATTCAAATAATCTTTCACATTATAATAGGCCTTAGATATTAATTTATTTTTTGCGGTACATTTAAATTTTTAATTTTAAATGGATAGACTCTATATTGTGTAAATTATTTATTTGGGCACACTCCTGGATATTCGACTATTACAATATGTTATGTTTTTAAAGTGATAACCCCCACTTCTAGGATTAATACACAAATCACAGTCTACTGTGATTAAAGTCAGTCCTTGTGTGAACCAAACTCGTTAAAACAATTCATTTTAAACTGAAACGCAAATGGTTATTTAATTAAACGTTGCTAGGCTTCAGTATATTACTTCGAATTCGGACGCGAATATGAAATCATAAAGCTTTTAAAAACTCATTTTATGGCGACACGCCACGTGTTGTAAATGTTGGCGGAAAGTAATTTTGATTATTGACAATAAGTGGTGAAATTTTTATATTCCTTAATAGTCAATATAAACAAATAGAAACAAAGAAAGAGAAGTAATGCACCAGTGGGAGGCTCCTTTGCACAGGATGCTGGCTATATTATGGTTACCACAACGGCGCCTATTTCTGCCGTGAATCAGTAATGTGTAAGCATTTCTGTGTTTCGGTCTGCAGGGCGCCGTAACTAGTGAAATTACTGGGCAAATGAGACTTAACATCTTATTTCTCTTGGTAACGAGCGCAGTTGTAGTGCCGCTCAGATTTTTTGTGGTTTTTCAAGAATCCTGAGCGGCACTGCATTGTAATGGACAGGGCGTATCAATTACCATCAGCTGTCCGTCCTGCTCGTCTCATCCCTTATTTTCATTAAAAAAATATATATAATTTAGAACACTTATCTTGTTCTCATAAAGCTCAGCTCACAGAAGTTGAATACGAAATTTTCAATTTATCGCACGCTATAAAATGCAGCTCGTATAGAGAGAGGTGTGGGTTAATATGTATTTCCTATGAAATGGAATGTTCTGCTTGAAATAGAACTCGCGATACGAAAGCGTGTAATATCAATACGTAGTGTCTAATGGAAATTGGAAAATGTGTGTATTACTGTACGGAACGATAATATTGATCATGTTGAAATATATTTGTGGAGTGAGACTCACAGATTATAATGATTATAACCATAAAAATTCTGAGCGGCACTGCAACTGCGCTCGTCACCTTGAGACATAAGATTTTATGTCTCATTTGCCCAGTAATTTCACTAGCTACGGCGCCCTGTAGACCGAAACACAGTAATGCTTACACATTACTGATTCACGGCAGAAATACGCGCCGTTGTGGTACCCATAATCTAGCCAACATTCTGTGCAAAGGAGCCTCCCACTGGTGCATTACTTCTATTTCTTCGTTTGTATTTGTTTATATTGACTCTTAAGGAATATAAAAATATCATCACTTATTTTCAATATTCACGATTACTTTCCGCCAACATTTACAACACGTGGCGTGTCGCCATAAAATGAGTTTTTAAAAGCTTTATGATTTCATATTCGCGTCCGAATTCGAAGTAATATACGAAAGAACTAGCAACGTTTAATTAAATAACCATTTGCGTTTCAGTTTAAAATGAATTGTTTTCACGAGTTTGGTTCACACAAGGACTCACTAAAATCACAGTAGACATGTGTATCTATTATGCCTATATATATATTTATGTAATCAGACAATGTCCATAAATCATTATCATTGAAATTTATATTAATAATAATAAAATATTAAATTTTTATTAGATGGCATATAGTTGATTACTCTAATGCATTGACAATCTACCGCTTAATTATATCACTGATATTATATATTGTATAACTGCCACATACGTCGTATTTAAAAAAAAAGTGTGTAAGTACAAGTACTGTATGGACGCAAGGAGTTATACTTCATTGGCCTAACGAAGCAAAAATCATTAAAATGGTTTATTCCTCGTGCTATTCTACGTTTTTAGAATGAACACTCTTGTAAAAATCTTGCAAAGATAGCATTGACAATTAATTATTAATATTGAATACGGCTGTATGGACTTGACCCCTTTGCCTGTCCTAGTAATGGACGAAGAAACCAAAAAAAAACGAATGACGCAAACGTCAGAAAATTTTAATAACCAACTTCAACCCACGGACGAGTAAAAAAAGAAGGACTCCGTGTCACCCTACATAACAGTGAAGCACCAAAACAAGCCGATAAACGAGTAAATACATAGCCCCACGCACACACTAATACAAGCCGATCGGCCGCCATTATGAGTTTTGCCATCGTCTGTGACAGATCAGTTTGCGTCGCAATAAAATATTTTAAAAATGCCGTCGTGCGTTGTATAACAGTGTAGAAACGATACTATGAAAGTTTTTTGGCCATATATGATTATTTAAGGGAGAAAAAATTGTGTAACTGGTATCCCCAGTCACCGCACACAAACTAGCATAAATGTGCTTCACTTGCTATTATGACGGCGCGGACTCCTTCTTTTTTACTCGTCCGTGCTTCAACCTTTTACTTTTGTGTTAGTGATGGGCGCCCATCTTATAATTTCAATCTCATAATTTTTTCATAACGCGCCTAAAGAAGTATAACTTCAGAAATTTTTTATTAATATAATTTAGTCGTCTAGCACCCGTACAAATAGTCATTTCGATGAAAGTAATTGTAAATATTTATAAAGCAAGATACTATTTAACTGATTAAGTATAACGGCGTAGTTAGGTATAAGTACCTATATGTTGACCCCTAAAACGTTTCGCATGTAAATTGTTCCGTAATCTGTAGAAGCTTTCGTCGACCAGACATCGATCGGCTACGAATCGTTGGCTCAACTTGCAAACTTTTACTTAACCCTATGAATCCTGTTCGGGTGAGCAACACTCTGGAAACTATCACTTTTGTTTTGTATCCGATTTATACAGAGTTAGGTGATTTGTAACATGTGTAATTTACACAATGTTTACTGATATAATACTCATCAAGGAGAGGTATTTAATAATACATAATACTTTCTTATAGCTAGTTTGTTCTGCGGGCCAACCATGAACTGTTATTGCAATTCAATTGCCGACATAAAATGGACTGCTTTGCTATTTCATACCACGACTTCATTAGAGCTATCCAATTCAGGTTGACGCATATGGTTCGAATAAGAGAGACAGACTTATGAAACGTCTGTACAGCGACATCTCTTACTCACATCGCGGAACACAGACAAATTTCTTTCGTTCATTCTTCAATTCAAAATCACTTATTGAACGTCAATAACTACGATTCAAACGCTATTTAGTTATAGGCAATTCATGGTACGAATCTTAGCGATTCAGTTTCGGTAACTAAACTGAACTGCATCGGCATCGCATCGCTAATTAAATTAAATGGTAGGCCTTCTGTAAAGTGTAATATTCCCCTGTAGGACGAGGCTGTCTATAAACTAGACTGTGACTGTAGCCTATCTTATACATTGGGCAAATAAAAAGCAACATTTCTTGCCGACTTATATAACACATTGCGGCTTTCAAGCATGGTTGTTTGATTTGACAGGAGCACAGAGTACATTTTTTTAATTCGTGTTTGCAAACAGGCATATAGCCCGGGTCCTTACTGCCTCGTCTTTAGTATTTTCATTTTCGGTATTTGTTTTCAGTATTTTGTTTTACAAAAAAGTCCAATAAAGTATTCTCATCTCATCTTTCATCAATAAAATTTTCCTTTTCTGTATGTTTTCACTATTTTTTTAAGTTACTTTTTTGAATCGCTCACTTTGACACATAAACTATCCAGCTTAGGTTGAAACATTACTTCATGGTACAAATGAATGAACGAACTAAATCAGTTTGTGATTCAATTTCCTACTTGATTTGACGTCAACGTGAATTCAGTCGTGGCATGAAATAGAAAAGCAGTTCATTTTAGGTCATCAAATGAATCTCAATAAGAGTTCATGGTAGGCCCGCTCTCTAAATTTCTAGATCTCCTTTGTGGCCATGGTATTGACGTGCGACTCTACTTTGTTTAAATACTGACGAGGAGGCTGCAGTTTCTTCTTATGGAGTATTTGCTTGGTATGTCGTTCATTCAGATGGTCAGCATCACATAGGAGGTGGGGTCTCTGAAATAAGAAATAATATATAATTTACTAACAGAAAGAAGTTTTGGTGAGTGGTGGTGGGATTCACCGTTTACGTATCTACCTATTATTGCGTGAAGGGGTATAACATTTATTAAATGTAATAACTAATTTTTTAATCTCTTTATCTATCTAACATCTTATTTTATGGAAGTTGCAGTAACCGAAGCAATAAACGACTTATTTTATTATTACAATATCTATACATATAAATAAAATTGGAGTGTCTGTTTGTAATATTGAAATAACCATTTTTTACGACATGTATATGAATATATATATATATATATATACGGTACATACAGCAAAATAATATTTTTTACAATTTTTGTCTCTCTGTCTGTCTGTTTGTTCCGGCTCATCTCTGAAATGGCTGGACTGATTTAGACGGGACTTTTATTGGCAGGTAGCTGATGTAATAAGGAGTAACTTAAGCAACGCGTAATTAAAGAATCGATTGTAAGGCGGAATGAAGTTCGGTGTGTCATCTAGTTATTAATATTTATATAAGTCCAGTGTCTTTAGTTTGTTCCCATTGAACTCCTAAACTAAAGGACGGATTTTAATGGGGATTATATCATGGAGTGCAGTTTAGTCCTACTTGAGAGATAGGATAGTTTTCATTTCGATTTGGGACCCATTATTATTTTTATTTCCAATATTTGTTTTGTTTGGACATATTTTCTATGAGAGAATTTATTGACGCACGGTTTGACAGTTCTGCTGTGAAACAATTTCATTATAACAACAGGGAGCATATTTTACGAAATAACTCTTGATTGCTTGATGTTATGGAATATTCTTGACAAATTCATAAAAAAACAGTATTTTATTTATTACGTACAGAACCGCTATTCAATACATATTTTGTCCATCATTAATTACTATTTTTTAGGCACAGAGTTTACACACTAATCGAAGGTTTAGATTTTGTTTTAGGCAATGTTACAAAACAAAATACTGTCGAAGGTCAAACACTAGAGGATGATATTATCAGAGTCCACAAATGCGTATATCTGTGTATTAATTTCGACATTATTCATTATTCAAAATATTATTTAAAATCACTTATTGAAACTTCAAAAACTACCACCTATTCGGAATAATGTGCCTCAACCCTGAGGAGAACGGGCTCTAGTAACTCAGCGGGCTTTAATTTTTTAATTTCCATTAAAGATCATGCGAGGGATACATGTCAGTATTACGAGTTTCATTTCATGCAGAATATTCCATTCCACGTGGAATACTCGATACATCTATATGTATCTTACACCTCCACATATTACAGAGTGTGATAAATTGAAAATATCGTTTTCATCGGCAGCAAGCGAGATCACACTACAAAGAATGAGCTGCACTTCACCTGTCATATAATAGCCACGAGAGTTAAAATGAAATAAATAACCATTTTAATTTATTCGTTAATTATTGGTTCACGTTGAATAATATTAATAATATGAGATTTCAGTGTAATAATTTTCAATAAAATTGAATAATGTTTTTAACACTTTTTACACTAAAAGTTTTTTTTTTGTTTAATGAAAACTATTTTCTACTTTTTACGTTAGTGTTCTATTTATTTTATTCTTAAAACAATGAAAATTTTGAAGCAACGAATAATGTACTGTTTGGTGTGCTCATGTCTAAACACAGATACCAGCGGATAACAGATTATAAAATTCGGTAATCCTTAAAATCCTGGTAAGTTTAAGGGAACATACTATTTAAATTATTACATTGTTTTGATCCCTGGTAAGTGTACAATGGATAAAAGTACTGGGACGTTTTGAAGGGGTCGAAAATCGAAAGTTGAAAATACAAACAAACACACACACACACACTAATTTTACACACGATTCATCAAGTGGGTTTGACTATGTAATTAGTCCTTAATAAGTATGCAAAATTTAAAATTAATCCCAAGTTTCGAAGGGGTCGAAAATCAGATTCAAAGATTCCGTTTCTTTTCGTTACGTTACATTAAATATTTTTAAAAAGATATTCAACTAAAAATGCTTGTAATGAGCAAAATCGATATATTAATAAAACATTTCGTTTATATTTAATAAATAATCCTTTTAGCCCAACCTAAATCGTAGCAAATTGCAATTGTAAAATGTATCATTTTGCTATCATTATAAATGCCCGTATATTTCAATATTGTTAAAATCTTCATATAATATAAAAATATTTCTTTATTTATTACGGCTTACCAACTAGATACATAAATTTACATATACGAATAAGATAAACATATTTTTTTTTATTATAATAAGGGACGAGACGAGCAGGACGTTCAGCTGATGGTAATTGATACGCCCTGCCCATTACAATGCAGTGCCGCTCAGGATTCTTGAAAAACTCAAAAATTCTGAGCGGCACCACAATTGCGCTCGTCACCTTGAGACATAAGATGTTAAGTCTCATTTGCCCAGTGATTTCACTAGCTACGGCGCCCTTCAGACCGAAACACAGTAATAAACATTACTGCTTGCCGTTGTGGTACCCATAATCTAGCCGGCATCCTGTGCAATGGAGCCTCCCACTGGTATTAATAAGTGTTACTATTTACATATCTAAATTAAAGGTATGCACATCGTTACTAAACTAAAAACCGAATGCTAAAAACAAATTAGAAAAATAACAATAATGAATTTACTACTGATACTAATTACATAGTTACCAATCTATATTTAAGCCTTTTAATGACAAGGACACCTGTTTTTTATAAAAGTTTATATTTGAAAATATATCAATGTTATGATCTAATTTAAATATTTTATTATAGCTTACACATATGAGTTGAATCGGAGAGTTTAATCTTATGAAGTCCAATTTCTACAGACATTCCTCATAAATAAATCCAAACAGGAGACAACGAGAAGATTTGTATCGAAACCAAATAGCACAATATCAAGGAATAGTAAAGAAAACGTAGTCAAATCGACACGGTTACAGATGTGTAGCGTTCGCCGGGATTCTCAGGATTTATGAGGCAATATGTTTAACGTCTACTACGAAAACCCTCTTCGGCATAACGGGAGCAGTTACGTAAACAGAGTTTTTGTCTTGAGATGTCAGCCACAACGAGCACCAACCAGATCAAAAAAACAAATCGAATAACAGATTTTAATCAATTTAAAAAGTTGAAAAAATATATAGTTGAGATGAGAGTGTTGAGAAATATGACAGGAGTTAAACTGAGTGGACAGGATAAGAAATAGTGAGATAAGGAAAAGTTGTGGTCTGAATGAAGATGTTGTGACAAACATTGAGAAAGGTATGCTGAGATGGTTTGGACATGTCGAGAGAATGAATGAAGAACGATTGACGAAGAAAGTGTATAAGGCCAGTGTGAATGAAAGTGTTGGAAGGGGTAGACCTAGGCGGACGTTTCAAGATCAAATCAGGGACGTCTTGAAAAAAGGCCAGGTCAAAAGTACCCTAAACCGGAGAGCATGTATGAAAGGAATAATGAAAGTGGACGAAGCGACACAAGTATGTAAGGATCGTAGCAAGTGGAAAGAAGTGGTCTCTGCCTACCCCTACGGGAAAGAGGCGTGATTTTATGTATGTATGTACAAAATATACATATACACATAAGTATTTATTACTTGGATCTACTTTGCTCAATATTATATATTCCTAAGAGGAGTACAAACGAACATACATTTCTGACGTTATAAAGCGTTTTATTAAAAGTCCAAAACGTGAATTCGGAAAATCAAGATAGAGCCTCTTGCTACTAGACAACCGATGAAAACATACCAGGCTTATTACTTTAGAAATCAAAAATTGTGATTTTCATTATTATAACACTAGAAATAAGGGATTGCTTGTAACTAATTCTAGTAGGCTTCATAAGATACATATTAGCTTTAAGGGTAAGTGTATACACTTCTATAATAAAGTCCCAGCAACTGTTCAGGCATTATCTATAAATAAATTTAAATGTTTTATAAAAAAATGGCTCTGTCGTAAATCCTATTACTCCACTGCTGAATATCTAAATGATCGGACAGCCTGGGACTAGATTGTGATTATTTTATAGCGATTGAAATGACTGTTCAATATTGTATATTTTTATTGAAAAGAGTGCAAAAAAAGAATGCTGGGAGAGTTTCTTGCGCCGCTTCATCTCTGTCAGAGCGCTATTTGTTTCCGAAGCGATAGTAGTATTTAGTGGTTATTAGAAATGACATCAATAAGAATTCTAAACGAATCAATTTTGAGAAAATTAAAACCTTTTATGCTTTTTTATGTCTTTTAGTGTGCGTGACAACCTACGTCTTACACTCGCGATCTGTATGTCACTGTGTTATTGTACGTGCATTGCTCAAAATAGAAGTTAAGGCGCGGACTGACTAGGATTGTAAACGATACAACCAACCATACAATATATGTGTTGATCATGTGGCTAAGCTGCAAATGGGCATTTATTTTACTGATTTTCTTTCTTTTTTTCAAATTTACATATTGAATTGAAAAATTGTTCGGTTTAAGTTTTAGAAAAGTACTAATTCTTTTAAATTCTTTAAAAAAAGAATGTTGTTATAGTTGAAAATTCAGAGAATATTGACTCCAAAGCTTATTTTTAGGAAGCAACTTCCGAATTGTTCATTGGGTATTTCAAATTATATATAAATATTCTATTCGGTTCAAAATATTTTCTTTAAGTCCTTCTTTGTGCACTGTATTTTCGGAATATTTTCATTGCGATATTTACTCTCTAAGAAACAAATTTTTGTGGATATTGAGGTATGTCAGCGCCTTAACTGTCAACCTCATTTTATTCAACGTTAAAAAATAAATGGATACACACAAAGACAGCCATTGACAACAAGGAAACTGTAATTAACAATGCTGAAACCTGTAAATAATTGAACAGACCAGTCATGGTATGTTCATTGCTAGATATGCATCGATTAGTAGAACTAGATCAATAAAATTATAATTAAAATATTCTTTAAGTTACGTTAATTAGCTTGTTGAAGCATCATAATCATTTATAGAACTTCACTTAACACGATTAACAATTGTATACTTTTTAATTATTTGTAGTGAAATTCGTTAAGCCTGGCTTAATGCCAATAAATACAGCCCAGTTGTGCTGTTTACACTCATGTTAAGAACATTGTTTGTGATGGCTGACTTCATTAAACTGTCGTTTCGTCTAACTTATGCAGACACGAGAATTTCAGTACAAAACCGGTCAAGCGCGAAATAGACTTACACACGATAGGTTCCGTAAATACTTGTAAGATATAAAATTATTCAATAAAATAAATTGCTTTATTTGATTACTTAAAAACAAATCTTATAACTATATTTACAATACTATGACTACATAAATTTAAAACTCATTACGTAGAAGAATACCAAAAATACTGGCAGCATTTCCACGTTGGATAGGTAGGATGATCCGTTGACCAATACTGGCAGCATTTCCGCGTTGGATAGGTAGGATGATCCGTTGACCAATACTGGCAGCATTTCCGCGTTGGATAGGTAGGGTGATCCGTTGACCGAAATAGCTGCCGGGGTTTCCAGTAGCCTTATTGAGGCGCAAAGAAAAAGAAAGTATATTGAACATTCTCCGCGCCTCTGGGCCCCACGGGCCAAGTGTCTCGACACCACACGGCATAAAGATGTATGACTAACTGAAACTGAAATAATATTTGCGACGCTTGCTGCCTTCGACAGTGGAAGCAGCAGCCCCAGCACCAACTGACGTAACTTGGCCATGAGAAGGAGCCAGAGTGTCGATGCAAGTCGCGTCCCACACCAGCGCCCTTCCCCGTACCCAAGCCACCAAAATAATATTTTTTATTTGATTAGCAATTTGTTCCTAAAGCGGCAATTACAATACCCAACCTGTAAATATTCAGCTGATTAATCATTGCAGTTTATTGATATACCGCCGGATGGACGAATATTGGTAATAAGTTTACCGTTAGCTATCCATACAACGCAACATAGCGCAACCTTAACAATAGTTGTAGTAATTAATGTTAACTGGTGATATTTGTACATGCAATTTATTTCAGAAAAACTATAGTCAAGGTTATGTAATTATAAAAGTTGTATTGAGGAAACATTCAGTTTATGTTTCATTTTGTTCCCAGCTTCATTCAGATATAAAATTTTAGCTTGCTTTCATTACAATCGGTTAAGGATATATATACAAATGATTTGAGTTTTGTTTAGTGTTAATTCCGCCAATATTTGTCTTTAAACAATTCGACACGTGTTTCGCCTCTATACGAGACATCCTCACGACGTGTTGTCTCGCCAAAATCTGGCACGAGACTGAATCAAATGAGCCGGAAGCCGCTCTTTTATACCCTCGTCCCATGAAATGACGTCCCGGAAGGGATACGTAACACAGGTGATGGGACTAAATTTGTAAGGATATATAACCAAATTGTTACACCTTAAGGGATATAACCCATGACAACGTACTACTATACAGGAAGGGGCGTGAAAGTGTGTTATTTTGAAAATTTGTGTGAAGGCATATTGGAACACCGTGGTGCAGTACAGCGCGGATTATCTTCTGTCAGATTTTTTAAGGCAAAAAAGTATCCATACCTTCTCTGTGTTAAGGCTAAAGTTTTTAAAGATCATTCGAGGACTCTCAAACCATTGAACAATGGTGCCCAATAGCAAATGATAGAGCCACAACCCGAGAGTTGTACAAACATTCCAAGATTTACGGATAATGCATTATGTGGACGGTTGGCTTAGTTGGTAAGCGCTCTGGGATGTAGCACGAGAGACGCGGCTTCAAACCCCCGTATCGCCCATTAATTTCGATATAAATTAAATTTGTATAGTTAAACAAACCTTTAAAAAATCGCAAACGCCGTTATTGGCAAAACTTGTGGGTATTTGAAACGTGTATTCGTCAAAATAACCTAAAACAAAATTTCTAATATTTGCGGAAAATACATAATACAACATCGAATATTGTTTTTGTATAAAAGCCTATTATTCATCGTCGTTTCAAAATGCTTTACGTAAAGTACATTCCGTGCCCCTATTGTGCCCTGCGGCTTCTTCCGCGTATGATATTTTTTCACATCATACTGTGGCTTTTGTGAAACAGGCATATGACGTCGTCTATTTGTGGACCTCTGTATGTGGGAGGCTCCCTTGCACAGGATGCCGCCTAGATTATGGGTACCACAACGGCGCCTTTTTCTGCCGTGAAGCAGTAATGTGAAAGCATTACTGTGTTTCGGTCTAAAGGGCGCAGTAGCTAGTGAAATTACTGGGCAAACGCGACTTGACATCTTATGTCTCAAGGTGACGAGGGCAGTTGCAGTGCCGCTCAGAATTTTTGGGTTTTTCAATAATCTTGAGTGGCGCTGCATTGTAATGGGCCCCAGTATTAGCTCGATCCATTTGACCGCGTGGAACGCAAATCAGCTCGAATTGTCGGGGACCCAGTGCTCTGTGAACGGCTGGATCACTTGGCGTTGCGTGAGACGTCGCTTCATTGTGCGTCTTCTACCAAAAAAGCGCGCACACCTTCCTTAAAGGCCGGCAACTCTCCTGTGATTCCTCTGGTGTTGCAAGAGAATATGGGCGGCGGTGATTACTTAACAAAAGGTGACACGTACGCTTGTTTTGTCCTCCTTTTTCCATAGAAAAAAAAATAAAAATGGGCGTATCAATTACCATCAGCTGAACGTCCTGCTCGTCTCGTCCCTTATTTTCATAAAAAAATATACGTATAACTAGGCGTAGGGGACGCCAGAACACACGGTATAGCAGATCAGAAGACGTACTTATTCTTTCAACTTCACAATAAATCAATGTGTAGCAAGTTCTTCAAACAAAATCTCTTCAGATTTATATAATAGGACATAGGAGACAGTATACTGCGACATTCGTAAAGATTTCTCAAATACTCAAACTAAAATCTCTATAAAACGATCAAACTTTGTTAGAACTCACTAAAGTTACTTCAAGTGCATTAATCGTTTGTTGATTTTGAGAGTTTAATGCATTTCACATGTTAAGACTTTACAGTAATTACAAATCAGTACGTTATATTATATATTTAATTTATTAGTTCAAAGTCAGAAAGAATTTAAATAAAATTGAGATCTCTGTTAATTTGTAAATTGACCTCAGACTTAAGAAAAACAAGGCACACATCCATTAATTAGTTTCATAATAGGGGTTAAAGTTTGAAATTGCTGTTTTATTGTAAGAGGTACGTGTCAATTCCATATTGACATAAAACCTCTTGGTTTGAGATTTTTGAGTGGAACTTCTTTCATATGGTACCTATGCAGTTCTTCTTTTAAAAAATTTGCACATTCGATTATCGACATTCAGTTGTTTTTATTATTCAGCTAAGACAAGAAAGATGGATACTTCAAAAGTTCGAGTGATTTTTGAATACGAGTTCCGACGCGGAACTAACGCGGCAGAAACAGTTCGCAATATAAATGTTGCGATTGGAGAGGGGACTGCTAATGGACAGACCGTGCGATTTTGGTTTAAAAGATATATCATCAGGACTGTTTTCCGCCCCCTAACGCAGATTGGCAGTCCTATACGATCTCCTAAGCTTCGCGACTCTCTGGAGAGCCCTGGCGTCTACGAAATTCCATGCGAGTGCGTCAAAAGCTACATTGGTAAACGGGACGTTACATAAAAACCAGACTCACCGAGCACATCCGCAGTGTAAATTAGACAGAAACACCTGGGCAGTGGCAGAGCACGCCCTAAACTTCAACATGTCACATTATATTAGGTTCGATAGGGTGAAAGTCTTGGCTCACAATAAAAATTTTGTGTCTCGCAAGCTGCTGGAAGCGATAGAAATTGACCGTCAACCTGATTGTAATAGGGACAAGGGTTTGGCTCTGCCACCTACTTGGAAACCAGTGTTACAAAATGTATCTCGCAATAAGACCTATAGTGCCGATGATCCCGTAATTGACACTGAGTACATTTTGTGCACCCGTGGACACCAATAGTGACAGCGTGTCAGTGATACCATGTTCGTCACCACCACCGGTGCACCCCGCGCCCGCGCCCAAGCCAGCCGCGCACTACGAGCACAAGTCCGTATGAGACGGGAAGTTATTGCGAACCACTACACTCACCCTGATGAAGGACTTGCGAATGGTCCGAAACTAGTCGGCACCCACACCAGTGAATCATGAGTAAAGCTGTGCTAATATATAAGTTAAGAAAGTCTCACGAAAGTTTTAATAATTTAATTTTCTACGTGATAAAAAGTTTTTTTCTCAAGAGGCAATACAAAATGCTTTCACACAATTTGTCGAATATAGATCACCAGAGTTCTATCGCAAGGGCATAAAGGACATTCAGTATAAGAGAATCATTCAATGTTAAATTAAAAAAAATAATCATATTTTCAGTACAAATCGGAAAATTCATACCTTAACCCCTAAAATATATTTATCTTTATAGTAGGAACTCATTATAGGCGATTTGGTATTATGGTAGTTTTAGCACATGCTATGGAATTTAAAAGGTAATTACTTGTTTGCTACCACCAAGCTATCACCGCGTCTATGCCTTTTTTACCACAGCAATTACAAGAAAATTGTAATTCTTTATGCAGTAAATATCTTTAAGACTTTGTTTTATAGTTGCATTGCACGTGCAGGAAACCACAATAAGAGAAGCGTAAACAAACTCCACTCCAAGATGTGTAGGTGCAAAGGTACAGAAGTGGTGCTAAATAAGTAAATATGACAAAAATTAGAGCACAGCTTTTCAATACTTCTAAAGGAACTGCCTCATTTGGTTCGGCTTAAGAGTTTTAATAATGAAATAAAAAATGCACAACTTCCCCGCTCAAAATCAATTATTTATCAACGTAACTTCAACCGTGACTTAAAGGAAAATTTCCGAACTAATGAGATACTTTCTGGGAGTAACAAGCGGCTTTCAACAATCTGGATCTCTGACAAAAACTTTTAAAAGATCAAGTGGAATGAATCTCATTAATAAGAAGTCTATTATAATATTATGCATATAACTTAGCGAAATTGGAGTTTGTAAGATCAGGGCCTATAGACATATACATTCTCTCTATTCGATACAATCACAAATAAGACACCATTTTGGACTTACCTGTGGTGCGTATAATATAGTGCTATGCTGCCCTTCAACAGCATTTGTTGCAGTTATAAACTGCAACACTCGTATTCAGAAGGCCCAGAAACGACAAACTCAGCCTCAATGACAATTATTACTCTCCTTAAAATTTAAATTTAACTACTAACAAAACTATATATTTAATATAAACCATCTCTGTACAAGAGAAAAAGGCATAAAAATTTTAAAACTACTATACAGTTGGCAAAGTAAAAGATTTTTTTAACGTACATGAAGAAATACTGGCTCAAACATTAAAGTTTCATTGCAGGTACACCTCACTAAACAATATAATTAACAAAATTGTGTGATAGTGAATAAACAATTAACTGTCTTAAAAGTGGACGTGGACATTGACATTGAAAAAAAGCCAAAGGGAATAGAGAAAATTTAAAAATATAAATTTATTATTATTAATACGCAAAAGAAACTTATTTATAATTATATATCTTTAGTCTATTTTACGGAAATACTACTTTAATTAAGGTGCAGTAAAACCCGTGGTGTGAAGACGAGGAAAAAAACATTTTCCGTCCATAGTCATTAGTTATCTAAACTATCGAGAATGTCGAGATCATGAGAATAGACATTACCACATCACTTATAATATCAATTACCAACAGGGTGTAGTAAACCCCTTGGTGTGACGACGAGGAAAAAAAATTACTCGGAGTCACACTGGTGTGACCACGAGTCAGGAATGCTCATTTTGTGTCACGGCCAAATGACGAGCACGCTCTGTTCTGTCAGTAGATGAGATCAAAATATCATCAAAGGCTGACTTACAAAGAAGTGCGTCCCATGCTGTTTGACAGTTTAAATGGTCTGGAAAATTTTGAATATTGCAATATTTAGTCAAGCATTGTTAGCTTCGTTTAAATACGCAATCTCTGAGTTACCTGGTACATGATTTACAATTCTAGTAACCAAAGGCTGCGAACTATGAATTGAAGATAGAAATGCTGGTAAGGCAACGCCCGAAACTTTGCGAGTACCCAAAGCACCAAACCGTATCGGTAAAGAGGCTTGAGACCATGCACGATCTCAAAATGGATTCTAAAATATTTTTAAGTGGAATATTATCCACATCAAGTAAATTTGGAAATTTCCATAACGGGCTAGACCTTAAGAGGTACGTAAATTTTGGAACAAATAAACAAGACCGAATAATAGTTAAGGCCATATGAGAATTAATTTTAAATATTTTGTTCGAAACGTTAATAAACTTTTTAATGTGATCGTCTAAGATCGTTGACAGAACATTAAATTTATTGATAATATCAACCTGGTCTGAAATTTGGAAATTTTCGCCGATAAAATGTTCGCATTTTGAAAAATTTAACTCAAGGCCGATTGAACTAAAACTTTCTATTACAACTTTCAAATCATCTAAAACAGAGTCCACTTCACCATCCAAAGTACCACCAAGTACCAAACAATAAATTTTGATATTAGTTTTGTTATGGCGGAATGAATGGCTAGGCTAAATATTGCTGGACCAGGAGGGTGCCTTGCTGACAGCGAACGGAAGTCAAATATAATGATTTTTGAATTCTAATTTGGATGGTTTACTATAACATTGCCAAATATAATGATAGATTGAAGGAATTGAATTTTTAACTTCTCTCAGCAGAATTCACCTATCAAAAGAGTTAAAAGCATTTTTCACATCAAATTTTAGAAAGATATCATCAGAGTTACTCTCGAAAAAGTATGCGCAGCGTGGACTACATCTCGCAACCACCTTTGCAGCCGAAACCCAACGAGTTGGAAGGAATATAGTTGATAGAAAAGGAGAAATATGTCTACAACAAATATAGAAACAAGACGTCGAAAGGAGCAGCCCACGGATATAGGACGAATGCCACCATATTTTTTCTTAAGAGCACATATCTTTGCACCATATACAATTTCGGTAGATTCGGTATTAACTTTTAAAGTATGAGATTTACTAAGAAAACAATGTCCTCAAGTAGAGCTCTACCCGTATCCCCCGTGGAAGGACTTACCAGATTCTTAAGATGCTGGGGTGTCAGTCCATCGGGGCCGCCGACAGAACCAGTCTTAAAGGACATTATTGCTTTTAATACATCCGCATCGTTTGCCCGTAGATAATTATCGGAAAAAGATGGTCCCGGAATAACACTTTTAGCATCTGGTGATGGGTGTTTACTTTGTAAAGCCAAAAGTGTTTCATTTGAGGATATCATTTGAGAATAGTATAGATGCAGCACCTTTCACGTCACCGTCATTACTTACTTTTCGAAAAAGGTTCAAGTTTGAATACCCAAAGCAAAGAATTTGGAGACCCAAATATCATTGCCAATATTTTTACAGTTCAGACGAACTGAGGTCATCCTTTTTTGCATGTAAAATTGAATATGAAATTATACATCTTCTTAATCTATACAATTAACTAAATACAATATAACTAATTATTATTCAAAGTTAACTTTCATTAGTATAGGTAACTTAGTGGCTGTCATTAAACTGATTAACCCAATCGTTTCGTACTAGTAAAAACTGTATCACGAAAGGATCTTAGATCAGCGATACTTAGGTACTTGAAATTAGCAAACTTATACAAACTAGGTATTTGATTGTGTTCAAAATCGATCAAGTGTTATATTATATTTATGTTATTTATGTGTGTATGGTGAATGTGTAGGGATGTGTGTATGTGTGAAGGGTGTGTACTGTATTTATGTACCCGAGGGGAAGAAATAATAGATCTAATGACTTTGGAGAGTGCAGTACCAACAGTAATGCGAGCCCCTTTTGAAATTAGCTTTACTACTGGAACCGAAAACTACTTATTATACTGCAATCTAGACCATTTATTAATATTAACATACTTAAATGTAAATTAAATTAAATAATTGGGACCGACTCGCGACTCGACTATAGGTAGAGATCTCCGTTTTTTTCAAATAGTGAAGGCATTATGAACTTTTGAGTTTTGGTAGTCAAATAATTAGAAATGGTTTGTTAAGAAGAAGTAACATTAAAGAATGAGAGTGATGAAGTGGCGTCTGAAATTGTGTTGAAAAACTTGATCATATCTTTTTCCGGTAGTGTGAATTAATCATTAGTAAAGTGAATTGGGTAGAAGGCACCGTCCACACGATTGAGGTATTGCCGTGCTGAGATTAATATATTTAGTAAGCGACGTATTAATAATGTGTAAATAATTTTTTTGAACAACATAGCGCTAGTAACATATGATAATAATAATAAAATAACGCTAAGAACTTATAGGTAGATACAACATAATGTACTTTATCTATACATATAAAAATGAATTGCTGTTCGTTAGTCTCGCTAAAACTAGAGAACGGCCGGACCGATTTGGCTAATTTTGGTCTTGAATTATTTGTGGAATTCCAGAGAAGGTTTAAAAGGTGAATAAATATGAAAATGTTCTGAATTATAAAAAAAACAACAATTTAGGTTTTCCTTCACCGTCGCTCAGAAATCAAATTGAAAGAACAGTTTAAAATGAATAAATCTTTGTATCTTTCTAACTTTCTCAGGAGGTAAAAAACAGACTTAATTTTAGCTACCTATAGTTGGTAGAATAACTACAGATGTTAACTATGATGGCAATAATACGTTTGCTGGGTCAGCTAATCAGAAATAAAAATGTACAACTGACATGTTTTATAAGAATTACTTTAAAAGTATGATTTAAAAACAAACATTCTCACATCGTCTTGTGGCTTGCACAGTGAAAGTGAATGTTTAAATTAACAAAAGAAGGTACTCAACTTTTACTTAGGACACTTAAATCGAGAACATTAATTTCTTATCTTATTTTGTTCTCTGTTAAATGTTAATTTTTATAATTCAGTATGGAGATGTGCATAATTCAGGTAGTTATCTTCTATCGCATTTATCACGGGGAGTGTTCTGAAGAGCTGTTTCACCTGATTTCTGCCGTCTAATTCCACCTTCGCACGACACGCCATTAATTAGGATATCATCCTCACCATCTGAATGTGTGCTGGTCTTCCACAATGCGATTTTCAAGGAATTTTGCGTTAGTGTGCGAAGCTGTCGAATCAGCAACCTTGTGCGGTGTTTCCGGGACGATACGACATGTATAACTTAAAAAAACCGCGTACACCTAGCTTAAAGACCGGCAACGTTTCTGTGCTTCCTCTGGGATTGCAAGAGAACGTGGGCGATGGTGATCACTTACCACCAACTGCTCTTATGCTCGTTTGTCCTCCTTTTCAATAAAAAAGGTATTGTATGTAATACCTAGGCGATGAATGAAATGTTATTTATTTTAATCTGCACGATATACTTTACATAAGTAATATATAACCTACAGTCCATGCTTGTAGCGAATAACTGCAGGTCCATAGGCACTGTGTAAAATAAATAAATATTTTTTGTTAGCGTGTTATTAAGTATATGATTGAGGTCGGTATTTCGTTGGCTCAAATATCTCAAACATATATTTCTTGACTTAAAACATATTTAAATTTAGATTTGTTTGTTTAATCTTATTTCTCCAAGAGACAATCCATTATTTAGAAAGATAAGTGTTTTGCAATTATAAATTCATTATAATGTGTGACGAGAATGAATTTTA
Source organism: Leptidea sinapis (assembly GCF_905404315.1). NCBI lineage: Eukaryota > Metazoa > Arthropoda > Insecta > Lepidoptera > Pieridae > Leptidea > Leptidea sinapis. The sequence continues at coordinate 2,592,745 of NC_066288.1, read as the reverse complement.
AATTCATTTTCACACACACACATACACATTACCGGCTGCATTTTTGTTATTGGGTATAGGATAGCTAGGCACTCTATAAAATGAATTATATTTCATATATTTCCTGAATGTTTTAGGCAATCTTTACATTGCCTAAATCACAGGATTAAGCACACTGTCGGTAGGACAAGGGAATGTAGCTATCAACTAAAGAGTTAAATATTAATACTTATTTCATACAAATAAATCATTTCATTTCATTAAATAAAACTTAAAGATTAGCATATCTAAATATTTAAAAATGAATTGCTGTTCGTTAGTCTCGCTAAAACTCGAGAACGGCTGAACCAATTTGGCTAATTTTGGTCTTGAATTATTTGTTGAAGTCCAGAGAAGGTTTAAAAGGTTGAATAAATAGTAAAATAATCGGAATTAAATAAAAATTAATTTTAATTTTCCTTCGACGTCGTTCAGAAATAAAATAAAAATAATAGTTTAAAATGAATAACTAATTAAAATTTTTATATCTTTCTAACGTTCTAAGGAAGTGAAAAATAAACTTCCTTAAAACATGTATAATAACACTTTAAAAAAGGATTCCTTTTGTTTGTTTTAAGTTTATTTTATACAAAAGTTTAGGTCTTTTATTTATCGGTTGAGGCAGTACGAAGTCTGCCGGGTCAGCTAGTTTCATATATATTCTTTGAGTTTTATATGTTTAGTAACAATGATTATATTATAATGAAAAGAAACACATAGATATAAAAATAAAATAAAGTATTACATATAATTAAAATAAAACCACATTCAACATTGCACTCTGTTTGTTTGAATAGAAAGCTTATAAAAATAAAATTTATCATTTACATGGGTTTTTAGTTAAGGAGTTCAGTTTTCTACACCTAAATAAACATACATATTTAACTTTTTTTAACTACTATTGTGCATTGCTTTTAAAAACGTTATTTTGCTTGATTTTCCTATACGTATTATTTATAATTTGCAAACAATCGTTATTTTAAATTCTAACCTAAAACATTAACGGTGCTATTACAAAAAAGTTAAACACATGATGAAAATTAGTTTAAAAAAAATCTATTACAAATCCGTGTCTTTCTTTTGTTTAGCATCAATCTTTAGACATAACTTAAATAGTTAGACACTGTTAAACACTTGTCTAAGCCATTTTTAAATTATGCTTAGTAATAACACCGTTAATATTTAATTCCTAAAAAATTTCCTCTAGTTTGAACGTTAAAAATTATGTTTACTAAAAGACTAATTCATCATTGAATATTTTGTATATGGAACGATACCAATAGAAAGCGGTCGTCTAAAATATTGATTTTGTAACAAAAACGAGGGTAGCTTGCACCCGGGGTGAATGACCTTGTCACTGCAGATTCACCCAGCCAGATTGTTTGGGGCTTCTGTGCCACTAATGGAGTAGCGATGGTTAAAATATAACCCAATTCGCCTTTTCATTGAAAACAGCCGGAACTCGGAAATTTATTACCAAAGTTAAATCTAGCGTGTTCTTTCGTTCCAAATATGTTACCCATTGTTCATATTGCTGCATTATTATTTAAGAAGAATTGAAGTTGTTCTGTGTATAAAGTGAAGTATTAATACAAAAGATATGCACGATTGCTGTGGTTTTAACATTTAGCAGAAAGGTCATCTTTAAATGAAATTTTCGACGAATCGTATTGATGCAAATCCTAAATAGCGGCTAACCGAATACCGGGGGCAGTTTTCATGTGAACACGAATAGTTTCAATTTACTTCACTTGTGGGAGGAATTCCAGAAAAGTAAAAAAATCCACTTTTTATCATTTAAAAAGTGGATATAAAGTTTCCTGATGCAGTTTGATTATTGTTCTCAATAGACCATTGGGAGGCTCCTTTGCACAGGATGCCGGCTAGATTATGGGTACCACAACGGCGCCTATTTCTGCCGTGAAGCAGTAATATGTAAGCATTACTGTGTTTCGGTCTGAAGGGCGCCGTAGCTAGTGAAATTACTGGGCAAATGAGACTTAACATCTTATATCTCAAGGTGACGAACGCAGCTGTAGTGCCGCTCAAAATTTTTGGGGTTTTTAAAATGCTGAGCGGCACTGCACTGTAATGGGCAGGGCGTATCAATTACCATCAGCTGAACTTCCTGCTCGTCTCGTCCGTATTTTCATAAAAATAAGCCCAAGAATGGAGAAAATTGTTACTTTGAGTGAGGAGTTTGAATTATTGTACCTGGTGTATAGAACCCATTCTATTATAACCCATTTATGAGTATTTTCGCTATATTAGACTAATTTCACTTAAATATCTTTAGACCTGCGAACCTACAACGCTCCTTTATTAAGGCGACACTAAATGCCAGCGACCTTGAGCGATATGAGTTAACGGCTCCCTGCCCGCCATCTTTGTAAATAAGCCAATATTTTTAAAATTCTTGCGTGGAAAACAATTTATATGCTTACAATCCTCGTTATTCACTACTAATCTGAATAAATGAACCTACACAAAAAAGTACAAGGTATAAGAATAACTTTTCTGAGAGAAGTACCATAAATGGCGTCCCGCCATGCCAAGAAACTTTTTTAACTTCAAAGAACTGAACTACCACAGTTCAAAAAGGCTCGGCAGTGTTAACTATAATGGTGTAACAGGATTGAGTAGTGTTCATAGCTCGAAATGCTATACTTTCACCACAAAACTTGTCTAAAAACACCATGTTTGCGTGTTTTCTGCTTACTCTTCGCCTTAAATTGTGTACTTTCATTGAGATTTATCGATTGCATATAAACATATGAGTATAATATAGATATATGGAGAGAATAATTATCAATTAATTACACGAAGCAGAAGCTGAAACTTTTATTGATTTCTTTCCTGGCACAATAAAATAAAAATGGTGCGATCGTAAAGTAACTCAAAGTAAAAAGTGATCGACACTCAAACAAAAATATATAAAATTATATATATATATACGATGCAGCTTCATGCCGATTATTATTTATTTGATTAACAGTGTATATTTAAAAACCGCTTGCAAGCAATCAAAGATAAAAGCCCTTCAGTAAAATCGTGTCCACTAATTATTCGGAGACCGACGGATTCGACAAATATTCCACTTTCAGCTATGACGTTTCTGGGAACGAGACAATTTGAATATAATAAAATCCTAGGATGAAGTATATAACTAGATGAAACATGCAAATAAAATTACAGTGCATGAACGAAATGACAACATACAAAAACTTTTTATTGCAAAAAAGACGACTAAAGATCAGAGTTTTTGTTTTTTTGAGTTGGTGGTTCACTTCTGTTGTTGTTGTCGTAATTCATTTGTAAATTCTACGTGATAATTAAGTGTTGCATATTACTCGTACTAAAAAATGGCGATATATCTACTAGGCTGCTAAAACCGTGCTTAGTAGACTTTATACAATTACGTTTCTCATATAAAATTTTCCTTGATTTGTAAAAATATTGATAGATTAAGGGCAGTAGCTTAAGCCTGATACAGAATTTCACAATATTTAAGTTGTATAAATGTTAATTATTATTGGAATAAAAGACAAGCTTGTCTGCTGTGTTTTACTAATTTTTAATTTGTCTGGGTTATCGGATTGTTTGTCTCATTGGGGTATACGTGCATGGCAAATCCAGTTGTTACTTCATCCTAGAATATATATAACAACTGGATTTTATTGACACCTGAATATATTTTGTGGAATGTGAGGGTTATTATTAAAAGTCTAGTCTAATTCTAAAAATAATAATTCAATACTTTGTCATAGAAGATAAAATGTATTCTTAAATAGGCTTTAATAGGCTTTTGATATTTTTCTAAAATTATCAGTGGCGTTCCTACGAAACCTACCCCGTTTAACAAAAAAACATTAATTCAGTCACAATTACACATCGTTATAAGATAATTACAAAATAAACTAATTCATAAAAAAAATTATAAAAGTAGTTTAAAAAAACTAAAAAAACACGCTTTGGTTGAAAAGAAAATGGTTGAAATTTAAAATGAACATCAATTCCTGCCTTATCGACGATAAATGAAAAAAATATATGAAATAACAAAAATCTTATTTTTCAAATTAAAAATGGAATAATTTTATGAAATTAATGTCTTATCGGTATAATGCCTTTATAAATCTGCGAAGTTTGAACGAAATCTGGCCGTTTAAAGTGGGTCAAAATCGCGCCCAAATGAGTCGGTTCTAAACAAACATACATACAGGTGAAGTGAATAAAACACTTATCACGGTACTTCAATACTACCTATATACCTACTATAATAAATACATACGTACAGGCTCATTACTTTTTATTACTATTAGGTAACCGGTCTCTATGACCATGACCAGCTACCTCTCTATGCAAGTGATCGTGCCACACACAAATTCAAATTCAAATATTTTTTTCAAAATAGGATTTAAAATCACTAATTGAACGTCAAAATCTACCACCCATTCAAAAGAGACTGCCTCAGATCTGAGAAGAATGGGCGCAAGAAACTCAGCGGGCTTTTTTTTTTAATATAAAATATGGATTACAATGTAATATCGTACAATAAACATTTATAATTAAAGAGCCTGAGGGTGTTCGCTTTAATCCCAGTCCGTGGTGTCATTAAGAAAATCGTTTATGCTATAATAACCTTTCCCACACAAACGTTTTTTAACAATTCTTTTAAATTTCGTAACACATTTGTTTTGTACATTTTCTGGGATCATATTGTAGAAGCATATACATCGCCCAACAAAAGACTTACTAACTCGACCCAACCGAGTAGTAGACATAACAAGTTTATGCTTGTTCCTCGTGTTAACATTATGAATGTCACAGTTTCTAGAAAATTCCTCAATGTGCTTATGAACATGCAAAACATTATCGAAAATGTATTGAGAAGCAACAGTCAAAATGTTTATTTCTTTAAATTTTTCTCTTAATGATTCTTTAGGACCTAGGTTATAAATCGCGTGAATAGCCCTCTTCTGCAGCACAAAGATAGTATTAATATCGGCCGCACTGCCCCATAACAATATACCATAGGACATAATACTATGAAAATAACTAAAGTATACTAATCTCGCCGTATCAATGTCAGTTAACCGTCTAATTTTCTTAACCGCATATGCTGCAGAACTAGGCCTATTCGCCAATCCTTCAATATGGGGGCCCCACTGCAATTTGGAATCAAGAGTAATGCCAAGAAATATAGCAGATTCCACTGGTTTTACCACCTCTCCATTTAATAATATATTCGCATCTACATTTTTGACATTTGGCGCGGTGAATTTAATATATTTAATATTTTTTTTTTTTTTTTTTTATGGAATAGGAGGACAAACGAGCGTACGGGTCACCTGGTGTTAAGTGATCACCGCCGCCCACATTCTCTTGCAACACCAGAGGAATCACAAGAGCGTTGCCGGCCTTTAAGGAAGGTGTACGCGCTTTTTTTGAAGGTACCCATGTCGTATCGTCCCCGAAACACCGCACAAGGAAGCTCATTCCACAGCTTTGTAGTACGAGGGAGAAAGCTTCTTGAAAACCGCACTGTGGAGGACCGCCACACATCCAGATGGTGGGGATGATATCCTAACTTGTGGCGTGTCGTGCGATGGTGAAATTCGGCGGCAGGAATCAGGTTAAACAGCTCTTCGGAACACTCCCCGTGATAAATGCGGTAGAAGACACACAATGAAGCGACGTCTCTACGCAACGCCAAGTGATCCAGCCGTTCACAGAGCACTGAGTCCCCGACAATTCGAGCTGCTCTACGTTGCACGCGGTCAAATGGATCGAGCAGATACTGGGGTGCACCAGACCAGAGATGACAGCAATACTCCATGTGTGGCCGGACCTGCGCTTTGTAGAGCGCTAGAATGTGGGCCGGCTTGAAGTATTGCCGTGCTCTATTTATGACGCCCAGTTTCTTCGAAGCCAATTTGGCTTTGCCCTCCAGATGGCCACGGAATTGGCAATCGCTCGAGATTTCGAGACCCAGTATTCCGATACTAGGCGCGGCTTTAAGAGAAGTGTTCTCGAAGAGCGGTGATACGACAAATGGGGTTTTTTTAGTGGTAAACGCGCAAACTTGAGTCTTCTGGGGGTTAAATTTGACAAGGTTCAATTTACCCCATTCCGCGACCTTCTCGAGAGAGGACTCGATAGAAGACACAAGTTTCTCCCGGCACTGGTCGACGATTTCCCGAGAGAGACCTGCATGGCCCGTGTATACGGCATCACCAGTGCTGTCATCTGCATAGCAATGCATGTTGGAGGTGTCCAACATATCATTGATATGCAGAAGAAACAGCGTAGGAGATAGCACACAGCCTTGGGGCACTCCAGCATTCACGGGCTTCGGGTTCGAGCAATATCCGTCGACAACGACCTGTATGCTATGCCCAGTGAGGAAGCTGGAGGTCCACTTGCACAAGCTCTCGGGAAGCCCAAATGATGGAAGTTTTGAGAGGAGCGCCTTGTGCCATACACGATCAAAGGCCTTCGCTATATCCAGGCTAACTACCAGGCCTTCCCCCTTGCTTTCAATAGCCGCCGCCCATCTATGTGTTAGGTATACCAGAAGATCACCCGCCGACCGTCCATGGCGAAACCCGTACTGTCGGTCGTTGATCAACTGGTGACCCTCTAGGTATACTAAAAGCTGGTGGCTAATTATGCTCTCCATGATTTTGGAGAGCAGGGAGGTGATAGCAATAGGCCTGTAGTTCGCCGGATCCGAACTGTCTCCTTTTTTTTGGATCGGATGGACAAGGGCTGACTTCCATGAGTCAGGGACTACGCCTTTGGAATAAGAGTGCCGGAATAAACGCGTTAGCACCGGCGTCAACTCAGGGGCACACGTTCTAAGCACGATTGGAGAAATGCCATCCGGCCCGCTCGACTTCCTGACGTCCAACGAAAACAGAGCTCGCCTAACAGTTTTCTGTCTGAACTGTACTTCAGGCATAGAGCTCTGACACCGCGGGATGGTCGGCGGTGTTTTTCCGTTGTCGTCAAGAGTCGAGTTGGAGGCGAAAAGAGCGCACAGGAGCTCGGCTTTCTCTTTTGCCGTATGGGCCAGGGTGTCATTCCTCATGTGCAACGGCGGCATGGACGGCTGGTTGAAGTTACCAAGAGCAGCTTTCGACAACGACCAGAATTTGCGTGTTCCGGTCGGGTAACTGGAAAGCTGCTCGCCGATTTTGACGACGTGCTTAGACTTCGCACGGGCGATTTGCCGCTTAAAAAATCTGGAGGCACGGTTATATTTCCTCTTAAGAACTTTGCAGTTCGGATCCTTTGTGCCCAGCGCCGCAACCCAAGTTCGATACGCCTGTTTTTTGCAGTCAGATGCTGCTTTAACTGACGCATCGAACCAGGGCTGTGATCTGCCACCGATCGGTACTACAGAGCTTGGTATAAAAATATCCATGCCCTGCAGTATCACATCGCTTACTGCAATGGCGCAGGCACTAGGATCATCCGAAGAGAAACAAACCTTGCCCCAAGGGTAGGATGCAAAAAAGGAACGCATCCTATCCCAATCTGCTGACTTGTAGTGCCAAACGCGGCGGGTCGCTGGTGGTCTGCGACGTTGGCGTCGGATAGGCACTACACTCCTGACCAGGCAATGGTCGGACGTTCCAAGAGGGGCGTCGACAAAGACCTGGCAACCATCGGGATGTGTAGTCAGCAGAAGATCTAATAAGGACGGCATGAGGCTATCCACATCCGGGAGCCGCGTTGGCGACTCAACCAATTGGGACAGACCATACGCCAATGCAAAATTATGCACAGATCGCCCTGCGTAGTCTGTGGTACGTGATCCAAGCCATTCGGCATTGTGCCCGTTGAAATCACCCAAGACCACGATTTCAGCGGAGGGGATCTGTGCAAGCACGACGTCAATTGCAGCTTGAACGCAGCCCATGAGATGATCGGTTTCTGCGTTACCACTATGGGACCTGTAGACACACGCATAGATTCGGACGCGGTCGTCTAAATCTACGCGGAGCCAGAGAGTAGACAGGTCCCTACCCTCAAAATTGCCGAGACGGCGACAGCAGATATCCTCCCTAACGTACACACATACCCCGGCATGAGGCAAAAAGTTGTGCTCAATTTTGTACCCGGGGTACGTTAAATATGACGTATCGCTAGGTCGAGATATCTGCGTCTCCGTAAGGAAACACAAGGCCGGCTGCGCCGTCTCAAGGTGGTGGTGGACGGCGATTAAATTGGAGTGAATTCCCCTGATATTGCAAAAGTCCACGTTGAGCGTGGAGCGGGGTGCCGTGGTGTTACTGCCTCGTTTGTCCTCGGTCATGCGCGGTTCTGTGCCCACCCCAGAATACGAAGGGCGGCCCGAGCGAGAGTGCTCGGGGAGGGATTCTCCGGCTCTGGTAGAGCTGGTACCCTCCTGGGGTAATATCTTTTTACGGACCGCTCTCATAATTTGTGTGGGGGGGGGGGGGGAAGGGATGGCCTCCGGTCCTCGACACTAACCTATGCGAAACATAGCGGCACTAGGCCGCTACTTCACGCCGGTATTCTGTGCGAGTGTGGTAATTAACCCGGACGAGTCTGGCCCGATTGTGCTGACGTCATAAGACGGCAGCGTGACTCTCCCACTTCTAAAAAGCCCTTAGTCGCCTCTTACGACACCCATGGGCCTGGGACTCCCCTATTCTTTTTACGCCCCGGAGAAAGTACAGGGCTTTAATAGGTTTTATGATTATTTAACAATAAGTTATTGGCGCTAAACCAGTACACGATGTCAGATAGAGCATTGTTTACTTCGTCATACAAAACTTGGCTTCGTTTCACTTTGAATATAAGTGAAGTGTCATCCGCAAACAATACCACCTTGTGTTTTTTTTCTACACAGAGTACTGGACCCAAACAATCTCATTAGCTCTGTGTTGCACGAGGTCAGATTTTAACAGATTATAGGAGGTACAATGGGCAAGTCGCGATCTGTCTCTTTTTCCATAAAAATATCCCAAACAAAAGATTGAATTGATCTCATATTCACATAAATATCCCATACATTCACACAAACTGAATCAATACACATACTCACATACAACGTTACGCACACACACACACATACTTTGTATTAAGTAGGTATATACTTAAAGATTGTAGATATTTTTGATAATTGACTGTGAAGAGCGGGATCCTTAAGCATAAGTTTTTTTGTCACACACTAGACGATCTCAACCAATTGTATTATGCTATACTTTGGGTACCAATAAAACATTTAATATAAGTTCACAAAAATCGTCACTTTTTTACTCTTAATAGTGATTTTCATTATTATAGCACTAGAAATAAGGAATTACTTGTATCTTATTCTAGTAGGCTTCATAAGATACATAATATATTTAAGGGTAAATGTATAAACTTTTATAATAAAGTCCTAACTACTGTTCAGGCATTATCTGTAAATAAATTTAAATGTTTTATTAAAAAATGGCTCTGTCGTAAATCCTACTACTCCACAGCTGAATATCTAAGTTATCGGACAGCTTCGGACTAGATTATGATTATTTTATAGCAATAGCAATAACAGTACAATATTATATATTTTATTAAAAATAGCGCAAAAAAAGAATGCTGGGAGAGTTTCTTGCTCCGCTTCTTCTCTCGAGCGCTATTTGTTTCCGAAGCGGTAGTAGTATCTAGTATATAAGAATTCTAAAGGAATCAATTTTGAGAAATAAATGCCTTTTAACTAGTATTTGTGCTCTTACCCCACCAGAAACAAATAAACCACACTTCTGTGAATGATGTGAAATGGTCCAAATATACAACATGGTCTTTTTGTTTCACATACTTATCTTTGATATAAAAAAGAGCGCCAATGAACTCTTAAGATTGGGAAAATCAAGAAACGATCCAAAGAGGATTTTTAAACAAGAATCTATTGCACATTACGAGCACGAGGCGAGGATTTGTTTTACATAAGTCGGATTTAGTTGAATAAGTATGTTATGGAGCAGTTGGATAAAAGTCTAAAGCGAGTGCAGGCCTCGAGTAAAACGTTTCATATGTAAATGGTTCCGTAATCTGCAGAAGCTTTTGTCGACCAGACATCGATCGGGGCGAATCGCTGACTTAACTCGCAAACTTTCCCTAAAGCCTTGTTGTTGGGGCAGGAAGGATCAATTATTTTTATTTTGTATTAGTTTATGCAAAATCCTCTATTATACAAATATGAGTAGAGATATGGGTTCTCTCTGCATCTTCTACCGCATTTATCACGGGGAGAGAGACTCAGAGGAGTTGATTCCAGCGGCCGAATTCTACCACCGGACATTACGTGCAAAGTACCACATGCATCACGTTGAAGTCTGGCATTCCACAACCGCGCGTTTTACGGGAAATTTCTTGCCTCGCACAGCCACTTTATGGAATCAATTACCGGCTGCGGTTTTCCCGAACCGATACGACTCAGGAACCTTAATGAAAAGAGCATACTCCCACCGAGGCCGACAACGCATCATTTGATACCTGAAGTTGCGGATGTCCATGGGTCCATTGCTTCACGTCTCCCCATCCCGTGAGCCTCTTGCCCTCTCTCTTTTTTTATTTAAGAGGGGGCAAATCTTATATAAAAACAAGAATATAAGTGATCAATTTATTTGCATTTCATTATTACAACATCCTCCATCAGTCGTTATCGGTGCGCCGCTAGGTTTGCACGTGCGCGTATTAAATCGTTTACGTGTTTATTTAGTGAAGTATCTTTTCGAGTGAACTGCGCCCGCGCTCGCGCGAGGCCATTAAGTGTTGTTGACAATAGATCCTTCCGTCGTTTCTGACTACAGGGACGATGGAATCTCAACCTAGTTACTCGTCTGTTACCCAAACTGTCGCGTTCCCCAGCAAAGAACAAGCCGTTATCATAGATACAGTTGACGACTCCCCTATTAAAAAATACGCGTATGCGTTTGCAAAAATAATCGATTCCACCCAAATAAGATTCCTAAGTCGAATGTCGAATAATAGAATCTGCGTTTATGTATCTTCTAAAGATATCGCTGATGAGCTAATAGATAAACACCAGTGCATTTTAATAAATAACAAAAAATTACCTATTCGACCCCTAATTACCAAAAATAAACGTATAATATTCTCCAACGTTTGTCCAATTATTCCACACGCCATACTGGAGAACAAATTGACAGAATTCGATATAAAATTAGTATCTCCAGTGACTTTTATTAAGGCTGGCTTGAATGATACTGGTTTTAGCCACATTTTAAGTTTTCGGCGTCAAACATACATTTCTCCAGAGGACCTACCAAAAATACCTGACCGTATTCAAATAGACTTCGATGGCAGCACATACTGGATCTGCACCTCTTCTGACTCCATGACATGCTTCATTTGTAAAAAAGTGGGACATGTCGCCAGCAAATGTCCTGAAAATGTAAACACGGCAAATAAAATTATACCTACTGAAATAAAGGATACAACAAGTATCGTTACTTCAGATTTTCTACCATTAGACTCGTTCAAAAGGCCACACCCACCCACAACTGAGTCGTCCCACACTATTGATAGTCCGCAACCCCAATTTACAGAAACTTTAAATTCGGAACAAATTTCAATGAGCGATACAGATTCAGAGAATATGTCTGAGGACACAACTTACTTAAGTGACACACTGTCATCAAAAGATTTGGCCAAGAATTCACGCAAAAAGAAGAGAAGCTCCTCATCAACTAGTGACTTGGTGGTAGCTGATTGGGAGAAAATAAGTACAATCATCACTTCGTCGCCTCAAAACTACCCGATGGATCAACTACAGTTTAAGAATTTTCTAGAAAACACTCATGGAGTTCAAGATATAAGTATTATTTGTGATCAGTATTCTAAGGACCCTTCCACTATATTAAGAATGTTAACGGACCTATATCCTCATTTTAATAATAGAAGTATTAAAAGTCGCATAACTCGCTTACAACGAAAACTTAAATTATTATATAAAAACAAAAATGTCTAGGTTAGATATACTTCAATGGAATGTCAACGGCTTTTATCGGCGTAAACAAAGACTAAAAATTTTATTACATGAATGGAACCCTAGTTGTATTTGTCTACAAGAATCTAACTTTAAAAATAATTATTGTCATCAAATCTCAGGATATAATGCTATATTTAAAAATAGGAATAATATTTCCCATGCAAGTGGGGGAGTAGTGTCTTATATTAGGTCCAATATTTTTATATCAGAAGTCAATCTTAATACGAATTTAGAAGCCGTTGCATGTATTATAAATTTTCCTACCAAAATGACTGTATGTAATATTTATTTACCAAATAGTGTTGCTTTAATCGAGCAAGATTTGATAGATTTAATCAATCAACTACCGAAGCCATTTCTTTTAATCGGTGATTTTAATAGCCATAGTTTATCATGGGGGGGTTATAAAACGGATTCTCGTGGTAAAATTATCCTTAATATTCTAGATTCATACAATGACATAACTGTATTAACTGAAAATCGTCCCACTCATTTAAATGTCGCCAATGCTACAACTAGCGCGATTGATTTAGCGTTATCATCGTGCGCTATTGCTCCATTGTTTCAGTGGAATGTGTTAGATAACCCCCATGATAGTGACCACTATCCTATTATATTAAGTCATTCATCTTCTTTGGAAGAAAATAGTTCTCACGTTCCTAAATGGATTTTTCTAAAAGCAAATTGGGATATATATAAATCGCTTATAGATAAAGGGATTGGAGAATTATGTGACATTCATTTAGTTAATGAAACTACGATTGATTTATGTTTATCTAAATTTAATAATTTAATAATTGATTCCACAAACCAAGCCATTCCAAAGTCGCGTGGTAATAAAAATAATCGAAAAAAATTGCCTTGGATTACAAATGATTGTATTACTGCTATAAAAGATTACAAAAGGGCACATAGAAAATATCTAAAATTTAAGTCAATTGAATATTTGATTAATTATGAAAAAACAAGATCTTTTGCTAGAAGACTCTTGAAAGAAACTGAGCTTAAATCCTGGCATGATTACACTTCTTCAATAACTCCTCAAACTCCGTCTTCAGAAATCTGGAATAAAATAAACAGGTTAAGAAATCGTAATATAAATACACTTTCCCCTTTCTTACTTGATGATGATTCAAATAAAATTACAAACAATATTGATAAATGTAAAGCTTTAGCAAAAAACTTTGCAAAAAATTCGTCAAATTCTAATTATAGTAATGAATTTATCTCATATACCTCAAATATTCACGTTGATTTAGCTAGCAATATAGATAATAGCACTATTTTAGAAGAGGAAAACACAATAAACAGCTTACTTACCATTGAGGAGCTTCATTTTGTTTTAAGGAACTGTAAAAATTCTTCTCCTGGCACTGATGGTATTCCTAATTGCCTAATTAAGAATCTGCCAAAAACTGGTATATCATATCTCTTAAAGTTATACAATAAAATTTGGCAAAATAATTTATTTCCTGAGATATGGCGTACATCGATCATTATCCCTATTCCAAAACCAGGCAAGGATCATACCCGTCCTCAAAATTACAGGCCCATTGCTTTGACTTGTAATCTTTGCAAAATATTGGAAAAAGTTATTGCAAATCGCATTCGTTGGAAATTAGAACACGAAAAACTTATATCAACATTTCAAAGTGGCTTTCGTAAATTTCGTTCGACTAATGACCATTTAGTGTTACTAGATTCAGCTATTTGTGACGCTTTAGCTATAAAGGGTCACCTATTAGCAGTATCAATTGACATTGAGAAGGCCTACGAAATGGTTTCAAAAAAGGTAGTACTTCGTACCTTAAGACGTCTTAAATTTACAAGAAATGTAACAATGTTTATAAATAATTTTCTATCCAATAGAAAAATTAAAGTTAAAATTAACAACAAATATTCTGATCCTGTTGAAATCGATAATGGACTTCCTCAAGGTTCTGTAGTTAGTGTAATTATATTTATTTTAACTATTAATGATGTCCTTACTGTCATAAAGTCTCCAGTCAAAGGTTTGCTTTTCGCTGATGATTTAACTTTGTATTGCATTGGTAAAAATATTTATACATCTATACAGATGGTTCAAAATGCTCTCAGTTCAATACAGAAATGGTCTCACGAAAATGGCTTCAAGTTTTCTAAATCTAAGACAGAGTTTATAATATTTTCTAGACAAAATAATCCCTTCGATAATGTAACACTACATCTTGATGGCCATCCGCTTACTAGAACTTACTGTATTAAGATACTCGGTATGCTATTTGATAGTAAACATACGTGGAAAGCCCACATTAAAAAGTTAAAAGCCGACTGTTTAAAACATTTAAATATTATTAAAGTTTTGTCTTTTATCACGTGGGGTTCTAATAAAAATTGTTTGATAAATGTTTATCGTGCTGTAATAAGATCTAAGCTTGATTATGGATCAATAATTTATGATTCATCCAATAAAAATTCACTAAATAGTTTAAATTCAATTCAAAATACGGCCTTAAGGTTATGTTTAGGGGCATTCAGAACTAGTCCCTCTCACAGCCTAATTGTAGAATCAGGTGAACTTCCTCTGTGGCTTAGGAGAATCAAGCTTTGTCTTTCTTATGCGTATAATGTTACTTCAACTCCGTTAAATCCTGTTAACCATATTATTTCGGTCGAACATCTACGTAACCTACTGCAGACAGAAGTAAGACTGCCAGTTCCACTAAGATTACGCTTAAAAAAATACTTGGATACTTTAAATATTTCCCTACCTAAATTATTTGCTCGACATATTCATCCTATTCCCCCATGGACAAAAAACAATGTTAGAGTGGATTTATCCCTCAGCAATTTTAGTAAAGAATCCACTGATGCTTTAGTTTATCGTAAAAAATATTTTGATGTACTTGAAAATTACCGTGACTATAAATTAATATACACAGACGGATCTGTAACTGATAACGGAACCGGCTGCTCCATTATTATCGAATCAGATTCCACCGCAATTAGTTTACCTAAACAATTTTCTATATTTTCTGTGAAGCCTATGCAATTTACTGTGCCATCAAAATGATTTTAACAAATCCCGTAAGCCCAAAATACGCGATTTTCACTGACTCGAGGTCGTCCCTTTTAGCTATTCAAAACTGCTTTTCTGAAAACCCTCTAATACAATTGATACACTCTGTTGTTTTTCAGTTGAAAGAACTATCAGTTGATGTAATAATGATATGGGTACCCTCTCACCAGGGAATAGACGGTAATGAAAAAGCCGATAAAGTGGCCAGGGAAGCTAGTTTGATGCCCTACAATAGTAATGAAATACCTATCATACTTCTTGACGCCAAACGCGAATTATACAATGTAATAAATCTTACGTGGCACCACAATTGGAATACTGAAACTTCTAAATTGCACTATTTCAGGCGAGATGTTTTTAAAGGTGAAACCAAATATATTTTAAAACTTAATAGAAAAGAACAATGTATATTAACACGTCTGAGAATAGGCCATACCAATGCATCTCATGTACATTATATCACTAAAAGCACTCCTAAGTCTTGCCTTAGATGTAGCTCACCATTTACAGTCAAACATGTTTTGTTCGAATGTGCTAGTTATATTTCTGAAAGACAAATGTTTAACCTAAGTAGTGATAGATACCTAATATTAAGTGATCCTGATATGTATTGTAATGTTCTACGATTCCTCAAATTTTGTAATCTTTTTAGTTTGATATAATTATTGTATTTGTGTTCGTGGTCGCTGATAACCTTGTTGTTCTAAGCGACCTTAAATAAAGGAGAAAAAAAAAAAAAAACATCCTCCATGTTCACTCTTGTAGAAATACAACATATTTTTTATAATTTTTTTATGTCAGAAATTGACACTCTTTTGTAACGTTATATATTTTATTCCTAGATTATTTATACGTCTAGATAGAGACTCTTGTTGCCAGACAAACGATGAAACCAGGCCAGGTTTATTATTTTAGTGCGTGTGACAAGCTACGTCTTACACTCGCGATTTGTATGTCACTTTGCATTAGTGCGCGTTGATTGCTCAAAATAGAGGGTAACAGTCAACCTCAGTTTGTTTCGACGTTTTTACAGCTATCACAGTCTATCGAAACGTGTAAATGATCTACAATTCTATTATTATCTAAATTTACCTAATACCAAGTTAATGCCTACTTTGAGTAAACAAGGCTTGAAGGTATAATTCCCTCATTTGTCCCGAAACCAGGGTTGTTTTTTATGGAAGATGAGGAATAACGAGTATACGGGTCACCTGATGCTATGTGGTCACCCATACTCTCTTGTTACACTAGAGGAATCACAGGAGCATTGCCGACCTTATTGAACATCGAATAAAAGTACATATGATTAATATCTGGTATATTATATTGGTATCTGGGTAAAGAGAGATCTAATATACTACCATGGTTATATCATTACTATGAATTCTTTGTAGCATTTTGTGAACTCATCCAATATAACACAATTTGTAATTGTAATGATAGACAGCTAGATCTCGTGCTGAGTGCGCGTAATGGCGTGACAGTGGAAAACAGAATCTAAGCGTATCTATCCAGTATGGTATACACGTGAAATAATCAAAAATGTACAGATAAAATATAAATTGCATAAAAAGTTTAAAGTAAGCAACTCAAAGAGCGACTACATAGCGTTCTCTCAGTACAGGGCGAGGGTGAAGGCAGAAGTAGCTCTGGCTCACGACCAATACCGTGAGCGCGTACAAAGCCGTCTAGCTTCAGACCCGAGAGCATTTTGGCAATTTATACGGTTAATGAAAGGCATAACTAATCGATGCAAATTAATTCAAAACGGACAAGCCCTCTCAGACTATGAGTGCACGAAAGAACTAGCACGGTTTTTCTACTCTGTTTATAGTCCGAAACCAGCGCGACTAGATGTTGCAGCAATAAGTGAAGCGGTAAGGGGAGATGCGCGTGTACACCCAGCGCAGCTGACGCAGGCGGAGGTCAGCCGTGCGCTCTCACGGCTCCCGGCAAAGCACTCGGTTGGACCGGATGATATCCCTCCATTGGTTCTTAGAGATTGTCGTGTCGAACTAAAGAAATATCTGCAACACATATTTAATGTCTGTCTTGCAACTGCGACATTTCCGGATTGGTGGAAAGTTACTCGCGTGCCAGTTCCGAAGAGACAGGGAAGTTCCGAACCGGAAGACTATAGACCGATAGCACTGCTCTGCGCGCCTGCTAAGATATTCGAATCAGCTATTCACCACGCATTGTACGCGCAGGTAATGGCCCAGTTGTCTGTCGCACAGTATGGCTTTCGCCCTGGGCGTGGAACATCAGGCAACCTGCTGCATTTAATGTCCAAAGTGGTGCCGGTTGTCGATGCTGGTGGTCAGGTAGATGTCGCCTATTTCGACTTCCGAAGGGCGTTCGACACAGTGGATAATGATGTCCTGCTCGCGAAGCTGGCCGGTGTGGGCTGTACGCCACATACGCTGACGTTCTTGGCTAGCTATCTGCGGGACAGGCGTCAGTATGTCGACTGTGGCGGGTGCTGTTCGGAACAGTACTGGACAAGATCTGGCGTCAGCCAAGGCAGTAATTTGGGCCCCCTTCAGTTTGTGATCATGATAAATGATCTACCTGAGGTGGTACAGGAATCTACTTGCCTTTTGTTTGCTGTCGACCTCAAATTAGTACGCGAAATAAGTAATATCTCAGATCACGATAAACTCCAGGAAGATATAGAAAGAGTGGTTGAGTGGAGCAAGAAAAATAACCTACTCTTCAACGTAAGCAAGTGCTCGGTCCTGGCATTTAATCGTGCGCGCGCCCCCCGCCACCATCAGTACTGTGTTGGTTGCGTGCCATTGAAACGCGTCGCAGAGGTAAAAGATCTAGGAGTACAATTCACTGCTAATCTCACATTCTGAAAACATATAACCGAAATATGCAATAAGGCGTACCGTAACCTAGGCTTTATATTGCGGCAATCAAACGGTTTCACTAACCTCAATGCCGTGCATGCCCTATATGAAGCTCTGGTGAAGAGTCACTTAGAGCATGATTCGGTTATATGGGCACCGAATGAAATTAAATATAAGCAGATGATAGAAAAATTCAAAATAGATATGCACGGTTATATTTGAAGTTGTATGGGGTGTATCCTGGCTATCCGTTGCTGTATCCAACTTTGTTCGTCCTGGGTATGGTGGGATACAGCAAATTGGAAGCAAGAAGGGAAGTTGCGCATGCCAAGTACCTTCTCACGGTATTGCGGGGTAAGAAGGACGACCCAGCCACCCTTGAACAGCTTCGACTATATGTGCCGGACAACAGAGCAGGCTGCTGGTGACGCCACGCGCGCGCACCAACCTACTGCGCGACGCGCCCTACACTCGAGCGCTGCGCACTCTTAATGCCATATCAGAACGTGTCGATCTCTTCACGTGTACTCTGACTGAGTTCACAAAGGCGGCCTCTTGTATTATAGAAATTATTTAAATATTAAGAAAAAAAATTGACTTGTAAATTTTTATTATTATAATGTGTTTATTACAATTTAGTTCTTTCGATTGTATTTCAACTGGTTTTGACATTTGACATTGTGTGACTAATATTTACTTATTATTATTATTATTGTGTGACTAGCGCCTATAATCTATATGACTAAGCTTTTGAATTGTATTTATTAATTTGACATATTTACATATTTATTTTGCTATTTGTTTTAGCATGTAGTGACTTAGTGTTTATTACTTAATTTAATTATTATAATAATATATTACTCACTCCAAATTAACTCCACTGGCTTTAATACAATCCTTAAAATAATTAGGCCAGACCTTCTTTCTCCATATGAAAATTCCTCACTGGCACGTTATGGAAGATCTCATGGAGTTAGAAAGGTTCGAGTGCAGCCACGGTGGTGTGGGTCGAGCTTTATGACCCGGTGCTGGGTCTTGCTGTTAGAACTATTGTTACTTATCCAATTGCTCCCTTTTACCAATTATTTGAAACATATTGTGGTCATTCAGTCAGTTGACATGTTGATATGTATATCTGGAATATACTGTTGGCGTCATCTTGTGAACATCTCGAACACTTGAAATAGTAAGAGTTATAATAATGTGTTGAGCAGAGTATTGATATAAAATATGTTCGTATTTCCGGTTGATATGCATATACCACATGTTGTCGTCATCTTGAGAACATCTCGAACACTTGAAATAGTAATAGTTATAATAATGTGTTGAGCACAGTATTGATATAAAATATGTTCGTGTTTCCGGTTGATATGCATATACCACATGTTGTCGTCATCTTGAGAACATCTCGAACACTTGAAATAGTAATAGTTATAATAATGTGTTGAGCACATTATTGATATAAAATATGTTCGTGTTTCCGGTTGATATGCATATACCACATGTTGTCGTCATCTTGAGAACATCTCGAACACTTGAAATAGTAATAGTTATAATAATGTGTTGAGCACAGTATTGATATAAAATATGTTCGTGTTTCCGGTTGATATGCATATACCACATGTTGTCGTCATCTTGGGAACATCTCCAACACTTGAAATAGTAAAAGTTATAATAGTGTGTTGAGCAGAGTATTGATATAAAATATGTTCGTATTTCCGGTTGATATGTATTTCCACATTTACTCGTCATCTTGTGAACATCTCGAATACTTGAAATAGTAAGAGTTATAATAACGTGTTTAGCAGAGTATTGATATAAAATATATTCGTATTTCCGGTTGAGATGTATATTCCATATGTTGTCGTCATCTTGTGAACATCTCGAACACTTGAAATAGTAAGAGTTATAATAATGTGTTGAGCAGAGTATTGATATAAAATATGTTCGTATTTCCGGTATATCAGTCATTCCTTGATTGCTCACTTGCCTTGACACCCCACCAATCATCCCTGAAGTAGGAGACTGTACACTGCTGAATAGCTTCTCCAAAACTTGGAGCATAAGCTCAGTCAATTTCCTTTTCTGCAATGTTGTGCACGGGCACGCCGCACGGTAGATTAGATTCAATAGAGCACTAATTTAATACTCCGAAAATACAGAGCACTGCATAGTTGACGTGCGAACACGCAAGCCAATTAATTGTAGCCGTGTTAAGGCTTTACGGAAATGTCAAGAGATGGTTTTTGGCCATAAATGATTCCAATGATATTTATTAAATGGCGTTAGAAAATAAACCACTTAAGTTATTTCCTACACACAAATCCATACTAATAAGAGAATGGTATCTACATAGCTACAAAACAAAAAAACAACCGACTTCAAAAACACTATTCCCAATAGATATAATATGCACTGAAAAATATTAAAATAATTGCGTATTTTTATACAATCTAATTAATAAATCTAATTCTAGTTACGACTATTGTTATTTTTGGAATCGATGTCCTTTCGCCGCGACCCGCTCTCGCCTCTTGACTTCTCACGACTCAAGCACATCTCACCTATAACTATGTGTGTAGTTACAAACCTATCTTAAATGACACCGACTCTCATCTTATTTTAATGTATAAATTAATAACATTTAATTGGAATACTAATTCAGTATAATCTGTGAGTCTCACTCCACAAATATATTTCAACATGATCAATATTATCGTTCCGTACAGTAATTCACACATTTTCCAATTTCCATTAGACACTACCTATTGATATTACACGCTTTCGTATCGCGAGTTCTATTTCAAGCAGAACATTCCATTGCATAGGAAATACATATTAACCCACACCTCTCTCTAGACGAGCTGCATTTTATAGCGTGCGATAAATTGAAAATTTCGTATTCAACTTCTGTGAGCTGAGCTTTATGAGATCACGGAGATCGAGTAACTACCTAAATTGTATGCAATACTGCCTTTTTTACATTCCCATACATTCAAGAATATTTGGAATTTTACATCTAAGCATAGATATCATTTTTACTACTGGCAATCTACTATTTAGATTTTAGACTTGGAGTTTAAAAAACGGTTTTCATAATTGCATATTAGAGCGAACACGATCATTATCACTACGATAAAGCTGACGTGACTTATAGTAACTAGGGCCCTTCAATAAACCTATTTTAGGCTCTTGACAGCAAAAACAAAAACTGATACCAAATGACTTCTTAAAAGCTTTATAATTTCATATTCGCGTCTGATTTCTGAGTAAAGAAATGGAATGTTTTAACTGAAAAACACTTTGGGCATCGATTTAAATTATTTTTTCTAATTCATATCAATTCTAACCATATTTATTCTAACATATTTTCTATTTCATTCGAATGTCTAACCATATATATGGTTCATATATTAACACACACACACATATATATATATATATATATCAGAACTATAAAACCAATGTCAGGCAGGACACCGATGTTGATGGTGTCTCGTTTTATAATAGTTGATTATTTTTCTATGTATTGAAATAATATATATATATTATTATATTTTTAATTTATGTTACCTATTAGGCGAACTTCGTTAAAAAATCTTTAAAGGTACTTAGCTTATAATTAATTATAAAAAGCCAACTTAATTTATATTTTTTTAATTTAAATATATTTAATACATGATATAATATGTAGGTTTGTATGATATTTCATATAAATATTTTATCCGACGGGTACATTATATTAATTAACCGTTTTGAATGATTATCCTTAAAGTATAGGTCGTAGGTCGTAGGAAACTGACAACATAAACATATTTTATTTAAACTTAGACTTAGCGGAGATTTAAAACATCGCTAATATACGCTTGTTAAAAAATGGTATTCATAATAGCATATTAGTGCTAAAACGCTCATAATGTCTTCGATAAAGCTGACGTGATTTATACCAGCTAGGACCCTTCTATAAACTTATTTTGAGCACTCAAACGCAAAAAAACATGGCCGACATCGATCAGCTATTCGTTAAATAATGTGATATATAGCTTCCCGCTCTAAGTTGTTGGATATCCGTCATAGATTGACAACTGACAGACTTCGATCATTGATTTTTGATTTTTGAAGTTTGAAATTATTTTGACATCGCCTTTTGACAACTGTCAAACCAATGACATTGAAAAGATGTCTGTTTCCATTGACAGTTCCTCATTAAATTAGTTAAAATCAAGTTTTTTTGTACGAAATGGCAACATTGTGTACTATAGAGACGTACTAGTTATGAGAGATTTATCTAACGAATATGAATAAGGAATTTTATCGAACCCTCGAAACACGTTTTAACTAATATAGCTTTAAACCTTCGAAAAGCGTTTTATTATGAACTAGCTGACCTGGCAAACCTTCCTTGAGCTTCAACGAATCTATTACAAAAGATTTCATTGAGATCGGTCGAATAGTTTAGGAGTTATTAGGGAACGTACAAACATACATTCTCTTTTATATATATAGATAAGGTAGTAAGAAACTACCACTGAGTAGGGATGGATACTTACGTATTAACATACCTTAAGGTTGAAGTTAATAACTGACACAGAGTGTTGTCGGGTTATCAGTGAATAATTTGTTTGCCACGATGTTTGCTTAAGAGAAAAAATTTATACAAGATTACTTGCTAAGTAAATGTATTTATTTTATACTTTAAGTTAGTATAGGAAGATATATTATTATATAATCGACAATATTTTACAACTTTTCTTTAAAAATTGAGGTAGTTTATGATTTATGATGAACAGGTATAGGTAATAAGTGCTATACTTACAAATAGAGTAAAAACTAGGGACAGAGACATTAAAATGAGCGAGGAATTTCAAAAGATATAACATTGTATAGAGAACATTTAAGTATGAAAATAGCTTTAAATTTATTTTAGAAATCATTGTGGATTCCCTAAATAAACGTGTTCACTGTCATCTAACCGACAAAAACGTTTTAAAGAAATTCATTTTTATCTTGACACGCTATGGATAAGTCGGTAGATAATTGCTGTGAAGACTTTTTCCTCAAACATTAAGATCCGTGTTATTGTTATTTTTTAATGAAGAAAATGAAGTTAGAACGTGAAAATAAAAACATCTTGTGCAGACGTTGAACAAAAGAAAACTTTCGCACTGCCCTCTTTATAATTTACAAGGCAACAAAAGCAATTTAGCAACATTTGTATCGCGTTCAACACCCAGTCTTGTTTCCGTAGATGTCCGATCTTATACAAACTTATAAATCTCGCATTAAACTTTGTTGTTTCTATAGCCCAGTGCTTACCCTAATTCGTATTTTATTGTCATTTCGATATCCCCATAAATAAATCCAAGCAGGAGACACGAGAAGATTTGTATCGAAACCAAATAGCGCAATATCAAGGAATCGTAAAGAAAACGTAGTCAAATCGACACGGTTACAGATGTGTAGCGTTCGCCGGGATTCTCAGGATTTATGAGGCAATATGTTTAACGTCTACTACGAAAACCCTCTTCGGCATAACGGGAGCAGTTACGTAAACAGATTGCTCGCGAGCTCCAGGCCAAAGTTCTAGTCTCCTGTTATCGGGCTACATACAAAATGAGCAACAGATTTAAGAAACGTTACCAACATATTTATGACAGCTTTAGCTTACAGTTTTTATAATATTTAAGTGAAAAATCATATTATACATCTTATCTATATATATAAAAATGAATTGCTGTTCGTTAGTCTCGCTAAAACTCGAGAATAGCTGAACTGATTTGGCTAATTTTGGTCTTGAATTATTTGTGGAAGTCCAGAGAAGGTTTACAAGGTGTATAAATAGGCAAATGCTTGGAATTAAATAAAAACAACAAATTTGTTTTTCCTTTGATGTGTCCATATATAATTTCTATGAGAGAAATTATTGACGCACGGTTTGACAGTTCTGCTGTAAAACAATTTCATTACAACAACAGGGAGCATATTTTACGAAATATTCTTGATGTTATGATATATTATTGACAAATTCATATAAAAACATTATTTTATTTATTATATACTGAACAACGTCTGTCGGGTCAACTTGTATACAATAAATATTGTATGAATGGTAAAATTTGATATTGATTTTTCATATATTACTAGTACTATAATCAATCTTTCGACGGAAATGAATCGCGTAGGTTTTCAGGTTCAAAGGTAAATGATTCAGATGTGATATAGTTTCTCACTGAAATACGAAATAATATTTCGATCTTTATTTAACGCACTAGGGAGATATTCCTAACACAGTGTTTTCAGGATCATGCAATATATTTTACAATTACCTTTAAAAACCCGCGTACACCCGTAAAAGGGGAGTAAGGATCCTGCGATTTCTTCTTTTTTCGCGTGTTGCAAGAGCAAAAATTTTGACTTTTATTAATTTTATGTATCACATAAATAATTATTATCTACACCCATACTTTAAATCCTCTATTAAAAAATCTGAAACAGTTAGCTTATTACCAACATTAAAACACCCAATGTCGTAATAACCATTACATCATCCAAACGAGTGTTGTAATGTTGTACTGAATTTCATAACAACATTCCTTTGTTTTTTTTTTCAATCCCTTCATGCGCATAGAGTTTCAACAAACAGCCACATTCTTATTGCTCGATGCGTGGTATCTGAATGAATTTCACTACCAGTAGTAGTAGTAACTAGGACTGGCTGTTTTAATGTTAACATTTAGCTATTTCAGAATATTTTAGAGGATTCAAATTCTGGGTGTAGATAAAGTGTTGTATGCAACTGTTGATATTAAGCTTCGCCTCGTGTGATAAACCACATTCGTGTTTTAATACCCCTTATTACACCACAGTTGCATAAATAACTATTAAGTTATGATAGTTTTGTAATAAGTTATTATTTTCTTATCGTCATCGCGCTGCAGCTTAAATCTTAAATAATCATATACAAATTCAGAAAATAATAGACATCACAGTATAGCTCCGTCTATTTCATTACGAATAACAATTAAAAAAAATCTGGTTTCAAACAATAACAATTAATTTTAAATAAAACACTTTTAAAGGATTAAAATGCGTGTAATTGTAACGGTTTTACATTAGTTTTTGCGTAAAAGTTACATTTTTATTTTAGTTAACCCGACGATTCAAGACCAAGATTCAGATCTCGTTTTCAGGTGGACTGCAGATGAAATTTCAACCTTTTAAAACATTAAAACGCGTGTAATTGTAACTGTGTTGTTACATTTGCAGTCCCCCTGAAAACGCGCTCTGGAAATACCAAGAAACGTCGGGTCAACTAAAATAATAATAAGCTTTATATTTAATTCAAAATCTAAAGTAAAAACACAGTTACAATAACACGCGTTTAAAAATTGTTTTATTTAAATGTGTGTAACACTCAAGTTATACAAACAATATACTAATAACAATAATAATAGAATGACATCGTTAAATAAACTAGATTTTATTATATTATATTGTAAAAAGCTTAAAAATATTGAATGCTAAAGAATTATAGTCGGAAATAGATTTTGAATGTCTTATATTATTAAACCTATAATATAATTCAACATTAATGATAGCTCTTAATACAATATGCTGAAGAGAAACAAAGATTTCGTAGAAACACATCAGTGATATTAGCGACGAAACTTCTTTTATTACAATACACGATATCTTCGCATAAGGCTGTGGTTCTGTTACTTTTCCTATTGTACATTTTATTTTACTTTCTCGTGGTCGCGGTACGATAGATGGCAGTAAATTATTGTTATGACTTATAATTATTTTGTCATCTATATACATACACTACTGCAAAAGGGCTAGACGTAATATTAAATCACAGAGGTCAAACAATACAATTGTGGCCAAAGAAAATCTATGTTTACGTGATATACATAACTACTGCAATAAAGATTTTCTTTTACTGTTATTTAGCAGAGACTGTTTTTTGCTAGCGGCGAATTGCCTCAATTTCTGGGTTCAAGTGAGGCTTGTTCTTTTTAACCGACTACAAAAAAGGAGGAGGTTCTCAACGTCGGTATGCTTTTTTATGTTTGTTACCTCAGAACTTTCGACTGGGTGAACCGATTTTGATCATTCTTTTTTTATTTGAAAGCTGATGCTTCCCATTGTAATTCGGTTTAATTTATTAATCTAATTCTAGTTACAATTATTGTTATTTTTGGAGTTGTACTTGATCGGCGAGAGCGGGGCCGTGCCTAGAGGACACCGTTTCCAAAAATAATAATAATCAAAGCTGGAATTAATTAGGTTGTCTAAGAAGACGCAATTATTTTTATACTTTTTAATACATCTATTGTTTTGGAATAGTGTTTTTGAAGTCGGTTGTTTTTCTGTGATTTTTTTTTATTTGTCTTATTTTTTTCATAATATATTGTATTATATTTGTGATGTGATAAATTTTGGATGCCCTTATAGGACTTTCGCTGACTAGTGTGAGTTTTGGCTTAGTAAAGACTGTGACAGCAGTGAAAACGTCGAAAATAAATTGTGTTGACAGTTAACCTCTATTTTGAGCAATACACGCACAACAACACAAAATGTCACACAAATCACGAGTGTAAGACGTAGCTTGTCACGCAAACTAAAAATAATAAATCTGGCCTGTTTTCATCGGGTGTCTAGCAGCAAGAGACCCTGTAGACTACTAGACCCAATGACGTTCTATACATATTATGACGTTCTATAGAAATGTGGCACTTGCCACAAATAATACCATAATGAGTTTCGTCTGCCACATTTATACATTTCTGCGTTTACTCCAGTTGCTTAAAATATTATGGCTCAATAGGCCGCAATGTATACATTTTTTCAGTTTAAGCTGCGTATTTTGAATTTAGAACCCGATTTGGACAGTGACATCAGTGGAGTAGCAGTTAGGTATTTTTTTAAACCCCGACGAAAAAGAACCCTCTTTTTTGCTATAAGTTTTACATTTGTCAGTCTGTCCCTATTTTCTGATCAATATCTGTTCAGACGGAGGTTTTTTATCAAAAATCACACTCATTATATAAAGGCGAAAGTTGTTACTTCAGAACGCTCTAACTAAATGGATTTGGATCTAATAAGTTTAGGTTGGGTTATTATGAGAGAAACAATCACTCAAATATAATATTTTTATCTACATAAAATAATTCGGTAAACTTCTTATTGAAATGTTTGTTTTCTGATATAAAATTAATTTGTTAAAATTTGTCTTTTAGACTTAAGACCCGCCCTGACTTTTTGAAATATAGAGTCATCTCTTTACTCTTTTTAGCATTAGTTATCTGTCAGTGAAAAGTGCCGTCAAAATTAGTCCAGTCATTTCGAAGATTACATGGCGAAAAAACAGATAGACAGAAAATAAAATTTAGTAATCTATTCCAAGTCCACATGACTTATATTATATAAGCATTCATATATATTTAGTAAGAGAGGGGAGGCTCTTTTGATGCCGGCTAGATTATGGGTACCACAACGGCGCCTATTTCTGCCGTGAAGCAGTAATGTGTAAGCATTACTGTGTTTCAGTCTGAAGGGCGCCGTAGCTAGTGAAATTACTGGGCAAATGAGACTTAATATCTTATGTCTCAAGGTGACGAGCGCAGTTGTAGTGCCGCTCAGAAGTTTTGGTGTTTTTCAAGAATCCTGAGCAGCACTGCATTGTAATGGGCAGGGCGTATCAATAACCATCAGTTGAACGTCCTGCTCGTCTCGTCCCTTATTATCATAAAAAAAAAGAGATATAACACTTCTTCTTTATTTACTTATACTGAAGTCAAAACGATGAGTATCATTGTTTGGCCATTAGACAGTAATTTATACTTCATTTTAGTGTTCTTAAGTTATGCTGTTCTAAAATGTGTTACTTTTACACAAAAATATTGACTTAGGGATAAATCCAATTATAATTTTAAATGCTCATAAAGATTTTTCTGTGAAAATACGGGAGACGAGCAGGACGTTCAGCTGATGGTAATTGATACGCCCTGTCCATTACAATGCCGCTCAGGATTCTTGAAAAGCCCAAAAATACTGAGCAGCACTACAATTGCGCGTGTCACCTTGAGACATATGATGTCAAGTGTCATTTGCCTAGTAATTTCACTACTTGCTACGACGCCCTTCAGACCGGAACACAAATTCTTACACATTACTGCTTCACGGCAGAAATAGGCGCCGTTGTGGTACCCATAATCTAGCCGGCATCCTGTGCAAAGGTGCCTCCCACAGGTAAGATAGGATAAATATAATCCTTAGTATAGAGATCTAATAACTTTAGCTATGATACAAATCATGACTTTCAGATGCTAAATTATGTATAGCAGTAAAACAGCTTTCCTTCCATAGTGAGCCAATACTCAAGAAGCCATCAGCACAGTTCATGATCATAGTGTTCAGTTGGGAACGATGTCGCGGTCCAGTGGTCGCCACACACCGCTGACCAGCGACAATGGTCGCCGGCCAATGACCTCCAACGTGCCATGCTCCACTCGGACCAAACGACAATATTTTTTGGAACCACACGACGACTCCGTGAAAAATTGAGAGCGCTATACTGGAACGGTGAAATACGAATTACAGTCATCGTTTTTTGTGGGAACTTTATGCTCTTCTTGTCTCGACTTTCGAAAACAATGCCTTTTATTGTTTGCGCTGTCGTATAGAAATGTAAGAGTTAATTTAATACTTAATGTATATAAGTAGTGTACAATGCCGTAAATTGCTGCGATCTTATCATAATATACTTTTTACTTTCAATACGAGCGCGCGAGAAACAACAAAAATTTAAATGAGGTAAGTTTCACTGTTCATGAGTGCAAACGATACACATGACATAAAAGTTTAATGAGCCACTTAGTAATACATAATGGTACATATAAGATATGCCTATTCTCTTTTATTGGTTTTATCTAGTAATGATTAAAGTGGACATAACTTTAAAATAGCTGACTTCCAAATTTAGTTCAGTTTAATCTGCGTATTTTGAATTTTGAACCCGATTTGGACAGTGACATCAGTGGAGTATCAGTTAGGTATTTTTTTAAGCCCTGATATAAAAGAGGGTTGCTATAAGTTTTTTTTATCTAGTAATGGTTAAAGTAGACATAACTTTAAAATAGCTTAAATAGACTTCCAAATTTAGTTATAAAGATTACGATCATATTCAAATTTTTTCAAGCGTTATTTATTCAAAATAATTGCACTTATATTACGAGGGGCGTTCAATAACTAGCAAGAATGAAGTGCAAACTATTAAACTGGAACTAACTAAATAAAATACTGGCTGGTAAAGCTAGAATATTGATGAGATTAAAAAAGTAATAATATGAATATATTATGTTATTTGTTAGGAAAGTGTCTCTGTGTTTCAAACATTTTAGACTGGATCAAGTTAATGAAGATTTATCGGATTCGGATTGGTGCACCAAATTTAAACGTGAAAGAACATCCACAAAGAAGACCTTACGCTCGCGAATCACTGATAGTGACCGAACAAATGATTAAAAAAGTTGAAAGAAATTGTTTTAGTAGATAGTCGTGTCACAGTTTATAGCCGAAGAAATTAATATTTCGACTGGTAGAGTGCACAGCATTTACAAGAACGATTAAACATAAAAAAGTAAGTGAGAGTTTCTAGAGTTTCTGTGGAACTCTTACTACAAGATATTGAACACTTTTTAGCTCGATTTTTACCGATGGTTAAAAAGTGGCTTCATTTTTATGACCCTAAATTACTCTTAAAATACTGTCATCAATTACTTATTACTATAAAATTTTGACGTTGCATTTGAGGCAAATTATAGACTGGGAAATTAATACCAATTCAGAAAATGTAATAGATAATTTGTAAATTAATTGACTTTGGCTTTATTTTACGAAAAGCCATTATAAATTTAATGTTATGTGAGGTGTATTAATTGTAAATACGGCTAAGATTTGTCTTTAGCCATTTCGAAACTTTTTCTTTCTGTTTTGTCTCTACACTAGACATCATCAGAATGTGTCGACTCTCGCTCCAGTGTCCGAAGAGATTTAAATTTCGTAAAAAAAGCTCATAAAATTTGTCTGACAATAATATATAGGTACACCAAAGCTATATATATGTATATGTAATCACCGAATGAAGTCAGTCTCACTTATTAATAACATCCATAACAGACCGCCGATCAATTTTAGTTTAGCTTCGACCATTAAACATTTACATCTGAGCCCGAAACGTCCACTTCTCGCTTTAAGAAATATGGCACTACCCGAAAAATGAAAACAATTTTTTTTAATAATGTCAGTATGATGATGTTAAAATTGATAGACATAATGTCCTTTTGTAAACGTAATAGAGTTGCCATACTCGGTAAATGCTAGCTGAAATATATCTCGATTACGCCCCTAATTTGATAAATAGGGCACTTACTGGACATGTGGGGTGTGATTTGTATGACAATAACATTCCGACAACACCAGCAGTATGTGTGATACAGGAGAGGTTGGTAAGTAGTTAACTAAGTATGTGTATTAGCTGGATTTATTTTCATCGTTTTTGTTAATTATAAATTAATTTTAATAATTATGGTTCCTTGGAAAAATTCTCTGTTTCTTCGTATTAATGTTGAAGTCAAATATTTTTAAAATTTATATTTAGAATAAGTAACGCTTCAAATTCAATTGTGGCCAAGTAAAAATGGATAACTGTTGACAGATTTCTTTATTTAAATACTCATTAAAGGATTAAGCACGTGTATTTATATACGTGTAGCTATATTTACCATAAGATTTTTCCTTAAAAAGTTTTTTTTTTAATAAATTGTATAGCATATGCTAGAATGAATAAAAAATACTATAATTCACTTATGTTTCAGACCGTTTATAACTGGCGTAGTGATAAATAAATAAAAAAAAAACAACTCAACTAACTAACTCGGGAGATCCTCCGCTTTTGCATTGGGTTAAAAAGTCATCCTTGTATTATAAGCTTATTTACAAAAGGATAGCAAAAGTTTGCTTTACTTCAAATAGATGCATGTGAGGTATGTATATTCATTAGTTAGATGCTATTAAGTTATCATTAGAAAGTGAACCAGAGGTATATTAGTGATTCATGTGGAGCAGTCTCGAGTGTGCTGTGTCACATTTGCGTCGCTACGTCTTCCATATTCAAACGATTTATGAGATGACGTAGTGTGTGGGAGCATCCATGATAAGAGCTCTTAGCTATATTTCCTTTAGAAAGGCTCTCTATTTCAGTAACTTTAATGTTAGATACAGAATATTCCTCTTACTTGAATTTAATTTTGAGCAAAGTATTTCTTGGAGTTTGATTCATATTATTTTGATATAAAATATATATAGATACTATTCTTTATTGGTGTATTTATGTTACGATTTATTAGTGCTATGTTCTTCGTTTAATTCAGTTACTAGGATTCTGTGCCTTTTAAAAATTTCAAACCTTCAACTAGTTGTCAGTTTGACCGACTGTCGAAGGCATTTTTTTCTGTAACAGCTCCCTGCTATATTAAGTCTAAATTGACATAAAATAATAACAAAAGAAATGAAAATAAGCTGCTAAAAAATCAAACATCTAAATCAACTAGTTGAATAATTGAAACACCAAAGGAATTACTGTAGCGTTACCGCCTTTGAGGTAATTGTGCGTGCTTCTTTCAGACCTGGAAATACTCAAAGTATTTCACAGTTGGTTGTGGGATAATTTCCTTAAAAACGTATTGTGGGAGAATGCCGAGGTTCATTGTGTAAGGATCTTGACATTTAATGAGTACCCAACTAAGTTACACGCTTAAAGGTAAAATAAGCATTATAGCGAAAATGTGTAAACATTACTGTTTCCGTCTGAAGGGCGCCGTAGCTTGTGAAACGACTGGGCAAATGAAACCGCTCAGAACTTTTGGGTTTTCAAGAATCCTGAGCGGCACTGCATTGTAACGGGCAAGGCGTATGAATTACCACCAGCTGAAGTCCTGCTCGTCTAGTTCCTTATTATCATAAAAAAAAGAATTTGTAAATATTATTAATTTATTGGAAAACCAAGCCGCTCATGCGCCTATAGTATTGATAGCAAAAAGTATCTTGCACTCGCTACTTGTTTTTTTTTTTATAAAGTATATTGCTTTAATTGAAGTCTTGGAATCTGTAGTATTTGCTATAGCTGCCCTGTCTTGTTGCTGTCTTGTTGTTGTCTTGTTGTTGTCTTGTTGTTGTCTTGTTGTTGTCTTGTTGCTGTCTTGTTGTTGTCTTGTTGTTGTCTTGTTGTTGTCTTGTTGTTGTCTTGTTGCTGTCTTGTTGTTGTCTTGTTGCTGTCTTGTTGCTGTCTTGTTGCTGTCTTGTTGTTGTCTTGTTGTTGTCTTGTTGCTGTCTTGTTGTTGTCTTGTTGTTGTCTTGTTGTTGTCTTGTTGTTGTCTTGTTGCTGTCTTGTTGTTGTCTTGTTGCTGTCTTGTTGCTGTCTTGTTGCTGTCTTGTTGCTGTCTTGTTGCTGTCTTGTTGCTGTCTTGTTGCTGTCTTGTTGCTGTCTTGTTGCTGTCTTGTTGCTGTCTTGTTGCTGTCTTGTTGCTGTCTTGCTGCTGTCTTGCTGCTGTCCTGTTGCTGTCTTGCTGCTGTCTTGCTGCTGTCTTGCTGTTGACTTGCTGCTGTCTTGCTGCTGTCTTGCTGCTGTCTTGCTGCTGTCTTGCTGCTGCCTTGCTGCTGTCTTGTTGCTGTCTTGCTGCTGTCTTGCTGCTGCCTTGCTGCTGTCTTGCTGCTGTCTTGCTGCTGCCTTGCTACTGTCTTGCTGCTGTCTTGCTGCTGTCTTGTTGCTGCCTTGCTGCTGTCTTGCTGCTGTCTTGCTGCTGCCTTGCTGCTGCCTTGCTGCTGTCTTGCTGCTGTCTTGCTGCTGTCTTGCTGCTGTCTTGCTGCTGTCTTGCTGCCGTCTTGCCGCTGTCTTGTCGCTGTCTTGTCGCTGTCTTGCCGCCGTCTTGCCGCCGTCTTGCCGCCGTCTTGCCGTTGTCTTGCCGCCGTCTTGCTGCCATCTTGCTGCCGTCTTGCTGCCGTCTTGCTGCCGTCTTGCTGCCGTCTTTCTGCCGTCTTGCTGCCGTCTTGCTGCCGTCTTGCTGCCGTCTTGCTGCCGTCTTGCTGCCGTCTTGCTGCTGTCTTGCTGCTGTCTTGTTTCTGTCTTGTTGTTGTCTTGTTGCTATCTGAAGACTGCCTCGGTAACCTTTGTTACATATTATTATAATTAAGTTAAAACGTGATATTAGTATTTTCTTTTATTAGTGCGAGTTTTACACATTTAAATAAAAATGTATGTGATTATTGTTACTGTGTTTTTATATTTGTTTTGACCTTTCCAGATCTCGTTTTCAGGGGGACTGCAGATGAAATGAGTCAAAGATAGTTGTCATTGTGAAGTTTAGCGTCATTTTTTGCCTCGGAGGTGGTATTTGCTGTAGACAGATGGTTTTTGGCAAAATTTACTGACAGTGCAAAGGAGCCTCCTACGGGTAAAATCTCCATTCTTTCGATTACTTGCACATTAGTTTTTAGACTGAGATTTCGCTCCTTCAAAACTAAACGATTTTCATTTCTTTTAGTAATTTCTCTTACTTCTGATAATATAATATCTTTTTATTATCCAAAGGACGCAATATGCCTTGTTATGATTTATTGGCTATCAACTTACGTGATCACATGGCCGGTTAAGTTATCGATTAGAGTGTTGTAGGATTAAATTCAGGTAGTGTGTGTTCAATTTCCATATTGTCCATAAATCTCTATAGACGACGTCTACAGCCCAGTGGTTAGTGACCCTGCCTACTGAGCTAGAGGTCCCGAGTTTGAATCCCGGTAGGTGCAAACCTTTTTTATGATGAATATGGATGTTTGTTTCTGAGTCATGGATTTTTATTTGTATTTATGTATATTTAAGTAAGTATATTGTATTAAATATATCGTTGCCTTGCAGCCATAGTACAGGCTATGCCTGGTGTGTGAATATTATATTATAATATCTTTGTACCAAATATATATTTGAATATAAAATTTCCACAGGCGACAGAAATTATTTGATTAAATAAAAACAATGAAACGGTTAAAAAATGCTTTGAGACAGTAGTATTTATCGGTGTAGGTACCAACTAGTTTTGGACCATTCCGAGGTCATCAGGGTGAAAGTAGTGGGTACGCAATAAAATTCGGTCTATAAATCCGGTAAAGGAAATAACCTTACAAATTATACATACAAAAGTGGAAATTATTTAATGAATACAAAACATCATGCTCGATTTTACTTTATTGTGTTTCAGTTTGAAGGGCGCCGTAGCTAATGAAATTACTGGGCAAATGAGGCTTAACATCTTGTCTCAAGGTGACGAGCGCAATTGTAGTGACGCTTAGAATTTTTGCATTTTTCTTGAATCCTGAGTGGCATTGCATTGTAAAGGGCAGGGCATATCAATGCCATCAGCTAAACGTCCCATATTTTCTTAAAAAAAAACCAGCTTGCAAGTCAGCCAATAAGCCTCTTCTGAATTCGATAAGGTGTGATGAGATTATCCATAAAGATACTTAAGAATGCTGATTTAAGTGAAAAAAACCTCTAAATCGATGTAAACTTTGAACCTAAATAATTATCGAAGCAAACAATTAAAGTAAATCGTGAATCACGTATCCAAGGAGAATTCGTTTGTGACGGCCGCGTGGCTCATTGCTTCCGTAACCGATTCCGATAATGAGCAGCGATGCGACCGTGGTGCTACTCGGATTGTAAGAGCACTTACTCACTGTCCGGTACTCGGATTTAAATAAAATAATTTATTTATTTATCATATACGGGCGAACCTATTTTACAAAATTAAAAATATGAAAGTAATACAATATTTACTAAACTTACTAATAATAATATTTAACTAACTAATCAACACATCTGAACAAACAAAATAATAATAATAAAAGCGTTTTTTTTTCAGATAACTAAGATTAATAGTTAATAAAATTATAATTATTAAGATCTTAGTTATGTAAGTTAAATATAAGAAGCAAATTATTGTATTGTTGTATAGTTAGAAATTTCATAAATCTCTTTTTTTAAAGTAGAAATGTATTTAAGTCATTTTATATCATCTTTTTTGTATAACTCTTCATTTATTTAATTTTAATTGTTCAACTTTGTTACTCTTTCCGCACTATTGTAAATGTTGTTTACACTTGTAAAAACATGTCATATTGTACTATCCCTTGTGTACTTGCTAAAATTTTAATATTATAATGATGTGTTGTTGGTGTAACTATCTAAATAAAAAGAAATAATCTAATTGTTAGTAATTATAACAACGAAGGGACATATTTATTTTTATTATATGGCCAACATATGGAAAATCCCTGCTGTCGGCTATCGTCTTCAGATAACTGTCCCTGCTGCCTCGTTTGCTTAAAAATGTTATTGAAAATCGTAGTTTGAACTCTAGATGCCATAGGAAATCGATGGATTATGTATGACAGTATGAGACGCTCATAATGTAGATAGACAACAGTTATAAAATTAAATTAAATTTTTGTTCTATTTTCATTATTTTGTAGTGAAAATTTCTGTAGAACGCGCTGAGCCTTATATTGCGTTCTGGCTATTGAATGAGACTAATCTGTCACGGTTATGTAACAATGTTTGCGTAAAGTCAGCTTGAGGCAATGAAGGAGCGCTTCCTTCAGAGCAAATATCACCACAACAAACTTTAAGAATAAAGAAAAAAATATAGTTTCATTACGTTCGCCTTAAAATAATAATGATTAATAATATATAATTAATAGCGTATGGTCTTACGCACCGTTGTGAATAATATTAGTGATATTATAAAGCTTCCTCATATATATAGCAATAAAATAGCAATTACTTTTGATGCCCAGTTGGGTCTACATTAGTTATTAAAAATAAGCTAACGATTTACGTCAGGCGTTTAAATTGTAAGCGCAAAATGAAAAATTTGAAAGTGACTAGTTTAAAAATTAGAAAGTATCTAACCATAATAAAATAATTAAGAAAATAATTTTAGAATATTATTAGATATATAACTGAAAACATTTATACATAGTACACTTTTATACATAGCATTATAAGTTATTAGTTAAATTATTTCAAATGATATATTTGGCAACATCTCATTACACTTAACATAAAACTGTATGTTATAAATTGTAGGTAATTATAATCACAAAATAACATTTATAAATAATGTTCTTAAACGATTTTCTTATCATGAAAGGTTGATTTGTTGACAGTAATACGACGACACGCGAGATCTCATTTATAAAACCGTATCAACGTTCGTTCATATTCATTATAACAGTACAATTCATAATTAAATATTTTGTCTGCATAGCTAACTATTATATTCGAGCTCTGTGGAATAATTCATCATTAAATTGTACTAAATAATTAAAAATGTTCTGATACTAACACAGCGATATTGATTTATTTCAGTTATTTCCACAGCATATGGAATTTTGCTATGGGGAAAGCAGCTGATATCTAAACAAATTGTTTTTTGCAAAAAAGGGCGATTAGGGCCATCTATAATCTGAA
This sequence comes from Leptidea sinapis, assembly GCF_905404315.1. Lineage (NCBI taxonomy): Eukaryota > Metazoa > Arthropoda > Insecta > Lepidoptera > Pieridae > Leptidea > Leptidea sinapis. Next base: position 2,556,197 of record NC_066288.1, on the reverse strand, counting down.
TTCTAAATAATCCCTTAGAAATCACTTTAAGCACAAAGGAATTCTAAGAATAGCATTACAATTCATTTATAATACTATATTATGGATAGTTTATAATAGAAAGAATCATCGATACAAGAAATAAAAATTAAATCTCTATTCCAAAAACGAGACACGGTAAAATTCATAATTCGTTTATTTGTCTCAGTGTGCCGTTCTTAAATAAAATTCCAAATAATGTCTAAATCCTTCTAAATTCAAAAAAGTAAAAAATATAATCGAGTTATTCAAAACGCCTACTATACAATTAAAGAATATATAGAGGATAAAGATGTATGGAAAATAGATGCTACTGGTCAACCTCTTCATAATAATTGGAATGCATAATCTTATGAATGTAACATGAATACAATACATTCATTTGGTTTATATACATGGGCACACTAAAAGTTTTGCACTTCAAGCTAATCGGAACTATTTGAATTTCGAATGTTAAATTTTTTGAAACGTTGCAACCTTCTTAGTAATACAAAAACAATTGGCGGGAAATCATTTGTCAAAAGTTTTTTTTATCACACATCAAAGTTCTACGTATGCAACGAAAATGGAATTAAGTCGAAGAGATCTTAGAGCGATGATTTTTTATGATTTTAAAAGTTCTCTTTCTCCGCAAGACTGTGCCGCTCGTATTCAAAATGCTTTTGGGAGAGAAGCACCTTGCTTGAGCACCATGGAGTTTGAGAGAGGTCGGGTTTCTTTACATGACGAATTTTGTGTAGGGCGGCCTTCAACTGCCATTAACGAAAATAATGTGGCTACTGTTAAGTGGCTAATTGAAGAAAACCCGTGGATTACTTATGAGACAATTGGAGGACTATTGGGGATTGATATGAGCCAAATTCAGAAAATTTTACAAGAAGAATTGAAACTTCGAAAACTTTGTTGTCGTTGGATACCTCATGAACTGAACAAAAGCGGAGCAGAAGCGGGCTCGCGTGGAATGGTGCTCACAGATGCTAATTAAGTACGACCACGGACATTCTAATGCTGTTTATGGCATTGTCACAGGAGACAAAACGTGGATTTATTGTTATGAATCCGAAAAAAAAAACAGCAATCTTGTGAATTGGTATTTGAAAATGAGAACAGGCCACCAAAAGTGAGGCAGGCGAGAAACGATGGCAAAAAAGGATCACATTTTTTTTTCTCAGCTTTAACTTGAAGATCAAAAGAGTGTACAATCCGATGTGATGTGATGAGTGTACGATCCGTGGTATTCAACCATTTGTTTACCCAGGGTGTTAAAAAAGCTGTTCTCCTACATCATGTCAACGCTTCTTCACACACGGCCAACAAAACTAAGTAATTTTTAGCGTCTGAAAAAGTTCAACTCGTCACCTATCCTATACATAGCCCCGATCTAGCACCCTGTGATTTCTGTATTTTCCTTTTACTTATTCCGAAGAGGAAGTGATAGCGTTCAATCAGCACGTAGAAAACATGCCTTCAGATCTGTGGTCCTCCTGTTTTAAAAAATGGTTCGATTGCATGAAAAAATAATTTAAAATGTAAAGGAGAGTATTTTGAAAAGCAATAAACATAATATTTTGCAAAACTTTTAGTGTGACCTACGTAGAATCCACTGTAATTGCATTATACTTAGTCTGGTCATAAATAAATCCTATTAATATTATAAATGTGATAGGTTGTATGTCTGGATGTATGTTTGAATTTCTTTAACGCAAAAACTATTGAATAGATTTTGATGAAACTTTACAATAATATAGCTTACACACCAGAATAACACATAGGCTATTATTTATAAAACTATCGGGTGAATTATTCTTTATATGGCAAAACAAACGTTTGCCGGGTCAGCTAGAAAATAATAAATATTACATTTGAATTTGGAATCTCTCATTTTTATATGATTTTTGATTGAAATTTCTCATTTTGGCTCTAATACATTGTACAATATTTTGCGATATTATAATGGAGTGGGGTGATAAAGAGAACCGAATCGCTGTGATTGCATTACATAAAGTAGGTATGGAGCCAGATACAATTTTTAAAACTCTTTATACGCTTGGTATTAGTAAAATGTTTGTGTACCGGGCTATTAATAGGTACAATGAGATCTCCTCTGTTTGTGACAGGAAAGGATCTGGCTGTCCACGTAGTGTTTGTACGAAAAAGGTGGTAAAGACAAAGCAGTAAAGAATTCGAAGAGATCCTGTACGAAAACAAAAGATTTTAACTCGTCGCCCCTCAACCAGAAACACGTTGCTCGCTAAATACTGTTTGACATACAGAAATGATGACCCTTTACAAAGTAGCGGTAAATTCAATAAGTAGTCATACAGTTCACAGAAGCCTCCAACTGATAAATATAAAATGAAACTATTAATACTGAAGTGTTAAATATGGCCGACATTTCTGAAAAACATTTCTTTTATTCACATTATTCATTATTCTAACTGTTTAATATTAAAAACAAAATTGTTTATTAAAAAGAGGGGAAGAAATAATGCTGAGAGGGTTTATTGCGCCGTTTTTTCTCTCTCGGTTTAGTAGTAGTGTTTCAAGTGACATCAAAAATAATTCTAAAGGAATAAATATTTAGAAAATAAATGCCTTTATGCCTTATATTCCTACTACCCTTATCTTACTGTTATAATAAATATAATAATTTATAAATTCAGGTTCTTACAGTGTGCAAGCTCCGTTATGTTGGTTCTCGATCGCGTCGCATCGTCTCCAGAAAGCATCGCTTCGATTCATCGCGCTGCAAAAAATGAGAAGTTTCGTCTCGCGTTACGAGAAAATCGGACCGTAGCTCAGACAGCGGTAGAAGACATCATCGGATTCATAAAACATAAACTTACATCATATAATATTATATTTGTCGGACAATTTCCACTTTTAGTATTCCATCTGTTACTTTCAATAACAGTTAGTGGAGGTAGCCGAGTTAGAGGAAAAGCATACAAGTGTGTTCTTTACTTAGGGGAGAAAGTTAGGGATCGCTATCAAGGGTGCAATTTATAGGTACGAGACGAGGTCGAGGGCTTCAGTATACCTACCAGACTTGTGGAAAACGCATATTCCCCCAAGCGATACATTTCGATATGATGACATGAATTGAACGCAAAGAGTATTCACCAGTGGCAGGCTCTTTTGCACAGGGTGCCGGCTAGATTATGGGTACAACAACAGCGCCTATTTCTGCCGTGAAGCAGTAACGTGTAAACATTACTTTGTTTCGGTCTGAAGGGTGCCTTAGCCAGTGAAATTACTGGGCAAATGAGACTTAACATCTTATGTCTCAAGGTAACGAGCGCAGTTGTAGTGCTGCTCAGAATTTTTGGGGTTTTCAGGATTCCTGAGCGGCACTGCAATTGGGCAGGGCGTATCAACTACCATCAGCTGAACGTCCTGCTTAAAAATTATGTATTTATAATGTAACTATTTGAAGTGTACCACATTGTATAAGATATATAATTAAATATAATAGCGTATATATGACCTGACAGCCCGCCAATTCGAAACCAATTTTAATATGACAATATATACTTTAACTAGTGGTTTAACATTCAAAATACTAAGGAGCTAATGTCTATCGTGGCTGACTGTTTACGACTTGTCAATTAAAATCGGCTACCTTTACGAACTGATATAGCTTCATGACGTTTACCAAGTGTTGTTACAATATGTTATTGTCACTCCCTATGTTAAATAAATATATTTCTATTTCTATGCGCTTTCCTTTTCTTGTTTTCACTCACAGGATTTGTTCGTCTAAACGCTAGTATATTGTAAGTTTTTGGTATATATACTAACCAGTATTTTTTATTGAAGTTCTGGACAAACCAGCCATTCCACCTTCGCGCGACACGTCACAAGTTAGGATATCATCCCCACCATCTGGATGTGTGGCGGTCCTCCACAGTGCGATTTTCATGGAGCTTTCTTCCACGTACTACAAAGCTGTGGAATGAGCTTCCTTGTGCGGTATTTCCGGGACGATGCGACATGGGTACCTTCAAAAAAAGGGTTAGGGTAAAAAATAGTTTATCTCGATTTCCGGCGTATTGCACGTCACGTCCTATGGAAAAAAGTTAAATTGCAAAGTTGTAGCTAATACAGAGATCTACAATTTTTGTTTTCAAACTTTTTTTACATAACCTCAAAATTTATGTGACTTTGAGGTTATGTAAAAAAAAGTGTGAAAAATTGTGATTTATTTTTCACGAAGTTTGGTGAAAAGTTCCATTTTTATGTCCCAAATATAGTTAAGTTTTTTAGTTTAGTCGTAAAGCTTAAATCGTAAATATATCGCAGTTCTAGATTAACATTGAAAACAAATGAAAATCGCGTTAGAAATTTATTTTCATACAACATTTTCGCCAGATATTTGTACGTAATAAATGACACACTTTCGGCCCGGTTATCACATCATTACGGAGGGTCCTTTCGGGAAAGTGTGGCATAAAAAGTTTTAGTCCTTTACTCAGTATGCGATTTTGATTTTCAATTGGCCAAAGTCACACTGGGCAGTTTCTGTGTTTTGGCCGATATTAACTGAGATTTTGCTAATTTTACTAAGCGGTGAGCCCAAAAAGTCTTAAGATCCATAATCTGACATGTCATGTACTTAGATTTGTATTTAGAGTGATACTGATAAGTGAATTACTTACAAACGTTGAATTTTTAAATACCGATATGTCTATGAATATATTTGAGCCCGATAATATTATATTATAATACAGCCTAAAGGCTAGTTAGTGTTATTGAGCTAGTTTGCCCGCCATATGCCAAAATGATTTCAGTTTTCCTAATCGATAAGTACATTTTCGACTCTCTTTCGGCGAAGGAAAACATTACAAAAACACCTACACATATGAGAAGATTCACGCATTGGCGCACACAAGCATGCATCGCTGACCGACGCAGTATTTCAATGAATTTCATTTAAACGTTTCTAAGGTATCCCTAAATATAGGTCTGTACTCCACTCAGCTCACAATGGTTAGTTTATGGTTTATAAAAAATTAAAATATAAATCATCCATTATTTTTATGTTACTATGAAATAAAATAAAATAAACAACAGCGCATTCGAGTGGCCAGCATTGATACAAATACTGACGGATCTGAAAAAGCAAAATACTTGCGTATATATCGGTGGCCGGAAGGTAACTGGCAACGAAGAAGATCACGCCACCTTCGATCGGGTGCGAGTTAGTCAGTATATATGCGCTTGCAGGGGGAAACGAGGGAAAATGACTACGGATAATGAATATCATTAAATGGTTCGAACAGTCGGGACGTCTATATACGAGCTCTTACTGTTGTACGATGAGTAGATAATATAGGTCTATTTCAGATTTGTATTCCAGATCTAAAATACACTATCAATAGGGCTGATTGCTACAAGAAGCAATCCTCCAACTTGACACCGACATAGTGCAGAGCACAGATTAGGTAATCAATGCAATACTGATTGATGCATCCTTGTTTTAGAACCGTCTCATCAATCAGGTGGACCTAATCGGTCGATCGATCTCTCCACGACAATTTAATTGATTATACGTGTTTAGAGAATTAATCGCCACATTTAGATCGCGAAAAAGATTAACGATTTAATAAAGCGGCATCAAAGTTTCTACCAATGTTTATCGAATTTTTGTTTCTTTTTTGAAATTAGCAAATAAGCATGTAGGCTACCCCTGACAGTACTGATATATTATAATAAGACTCGACACAAAATTCTACACAAAAGTTACGCTTCAAACTATCCTCGATTGTATATGTGTATAATATGCAGTATTTATTAATACAGCGTTGTGCTATAATGGCGGCATTATATGAACACAGGCCAGATTTTGGCGAGACAACACGTCCTGAGGATGCCTCGTGTAGAGGCGAAACACGTGTCGAATTGTTTTAAAAACAAATATTGGCGGAATTAACACTAAAGAAAACTTAAATCATTTGTATACTCTTTTTAATTTAACATTTGCTCAAAAAGTAGAACTTTTCTCGTATGTTTAGCGTAAAGTTATTCAATTTCACACTAGTGCTTTCTATTTTTACATTTCTCCTTGACAGTTGTTCAAACTGTAATTTTCATTCACTGTTTTATTATTGGCAATTGTATTAAACAGCGTAATGTGTTAATGTGTTGTTCGACCCGGGTCAACGAATAGGAACTCTTGAAGAAAAACTTTCCGTACTTGTATTGAAATATACTATTATTGCATATAGCAACACCCAAAAGAGAGACAAGAAATTTAAACTGTGATTGGAAAATGGTCTTTCAATTAATAGCACAGTACCCAGCTATTGGCACCAAATTAGCCAATTATCAGCACTTGGCGTATAAGAAATTAGTTTATTATTGTACAGCAAATAATCTCTCACTTTTTAAATATAGCAGGATACTCATTCTCATAGGGATCGGCTAATTGATTTAGAAGTTGAGGAGCTGCAACAGAGAGGATAACGAAAAATAATTCTACACCAAAAGAAAACATAAGCCACTTTTATAGTGATCGGTTAAATGGAGTGAAACGATATCATTATATACATAATATGTCTGTTGTTATACAAACACATTAATGGGTTCTCGGAACTCGCTACCGCAAAACTAGATTCGCAGAAACTAGGATCTACATGAAGATTCATTTAAATTTCGACACCATAACCGATTGGTAGATACTAGATGGGACTGAAGTTTTATTACACCGAAACTAAATAAATTTTGGTTTTTAATGTGTTTTAAGTTAGTATAGTATAAAAACAAGTATAGGCCGCTAAAAGTATAAAAATACCGTTGAAAAGTTAAATATAACAACGTATTATTCAAACGGATTCATTATATAACAATCGATTTTAATACGGTTTATATTTACCACAAAACCTAATATACAATAGTTATGCAAATGAGATTGAAATTTCATATTTTCACACCAATTAACACAGTGTAATAATACTATAACGTTAATTCTGTTGTTTAAAACAAACGGCGCCGGTAACTTTGATTAAAACCTTAAGTGGAATGTTATATTTAATTTAGAAGTCGGCCAAATGCAAATTTGGACTGACAGATGAAGGATTCCATACCATTGTACAATAGTGTATTCGACAACATTTTTAATTACATAAAATGTAGAATAGTTCAGACATTGTTAATATTGCGTTTTGTTTTTGTAATGTATAGTAATACTAAAACTACATATCGCTATTAAGAGGAAACTAGTGGACATATTCGATACAAACGTTTTCGAATTTATTCTCGTTGATTTTTAACTCTAGATCAAAATAATTTTCAAATAACATCAAAGCTATCATTATATTATATTGTGAGTTTATTAATACTTTTATTTTAATCAGTTAAGTGCTAGAGTACTTCAAAAAGTGCTTAAAAAGGCTTAATAAGCGGAAAACAGAGGCTTAGTATAAAAACCCGACAACAATAGTCGAAATCAAAAAAGTCCGACACAATGTATTTCCTTCCTGATCAGTTTTAATTTTTTTTCTGTTATTTACTTTTAATCGTGATTTTATTCGGAGCTGCAGTTGTCTTAACACACTAATGTGTGTTTTACCCACGTTAGCGCGACGGTATGTTGTTTAGAATTTTTTAATCTGAAATCAGCCTCAGGTAATGTTTCCTCTTAATGGAAGTGTTGGTAGACAGATGGAAAGAACAATGAGATACTTTTAAAAATATGTTATATATATATATATATATATATATATATAACATATTTATATATAATACCACTTAAACATTATAGATTTCCGTGACCGTTATGTACAACATTCATAGGAGGATCGGCTTGAAACAGATGTCATATCGTGAACAACATAGTTTTCACTTTTCTCAGGCATCTCAATTTGCACATAAATACTATTATTGAATTGAAAACTTTATAAAAACGTTGGCCTTTTTTGGTATGGGAATAAAATGAACTAGTGTTTTCGTCATGATTAAGAGATTCAATCTTATAAAGTTAATGTTTTCAAATTTGTTAAGCTAAGAAATTGTCACTTTCGACTTGCAGTCTCATGACTGAGAGTATTTTTAATTATAGTAACTAAGTATTGATCACTCACTCTTTGATAATAATTTTGATCGAATTTCTTTTACATTAAGTAAACATAAAAGCATTGAGATGTCTTCGATATAAAATGATTTGAAATCAAAAATTCTTTAATATATATTAAGTTTGATTTAGGTGTAACAATGAGTCAATTAAACAATGTCTGAGAACTTTTGAGACAAATTAATAAAGCATGAATGTCATCTTATAAAATAAGGTTTAATTTATTATTTACATATTATTAAGTATTACAGTGGAGCTAACGAACATAATAAATGTTATATTTTAATTAAAAATTAAATTTGTAGAGCATACTGAGTCAACTCAAACGGTTGTCTCAGTGGAAGAGCGCTCTGACGGAACCCGAGAGGTTTCGGGTTCGAATCCCGCATCGTTCATTAATTCTACTTCATATAAATTTACTGCACATTTTAAAGTGTTTCGACACGTTATATGCACCGGGTACTCAAATATTTAAACTCAGAATGCGTTTAATAAAAAAAATATATAACAAACCTGCTTTTGTCCGGAACATTCAAATGATTATTATTCAATTTAACATGTTTTTTGTTCATGAAACAATTGGAAGAAAGTCAAAATATTGTACGAAGTTGTATAAAAAAAATTTACAAAAAAAAAACACGACTTCAATTCTGTTCGAAAACAGTTTTTATACAATCTAAATTATTAATCAAATTCTAGTTACGATTATTGTTATTTTTTGAATCGGGAAGCAGCTTTCAAATAAAAAAAGAATTATCAAAATCGGTTCACCCAGTCGAAATTTTGAGGTGACAAACATAAAAAAAACATACCGACGAATTGAGAACCTCCTCCTTTTTTGAAGTCGTTTAATAAAAACAAAATATTGTAACAAGCTATAATATATAAAATATTATAAATAAGTTTCGCTTTTTATGACGTTGGCGGAAATAAACACACACATACAAAGTTCTCAAAAGCGGAGATTATTGCGGTACTAAATATTCCAATAACAGTTTTTCACAAATATGTCGTTATATAGATATTGTATGTAAGAATAGTTGTTCGCGATGGTTTAAAGTTTTCTGATAGATTCAGTGAAATATTAATGTTAATATTAACCTTTTTTACTTTAACTGGATACAACAAACATTTTTTACGTCATCGTTGCATATAGAAAAATCACAACAAAGTAAAACCTGTGCATTAAATACTGAATCCAAAAAAATATAAGTCACTTTGTCTGTATGTATATCCGAACAAACTTTAACAAAATAAGTTTAGAGGAAGAGATTTAATTCAAATTTTATATGAATGTTAACAAGGGGTCGGGAACATATTATAAGCTACTACGAGTAGTTATTGTTATTGGTTATAGTTTCCACGCAATTGCACAAAGTCGCGGGCAGCAGCTAGTTTAAAATATAATAATTTGTTATTTTTTAAATTGATAAACATCACTTCTCGGCTTACTTACAAATTAAATTTGTTAACAAAATTTATGAACGATGCGGGACTCGAATCCGCGACCTCTCGGGTTCCGTCAGAGCGCTTTTCCACTGAGACAACCGTTTGAGTTGACTCAGTACACTCTACAAATTTAATTTTTAAATTTTTTAAAATGTGCAGTAAATTTATATGAAGTAGAATTTATGAACGATGCGGGATTCGAACCCGCGACCTCTCGCGTTCCACTAAGCCAACCGTTCGAGTGACGTATCGTTGATAAACCTTGTATATGTCTTGTTCAACTCTCAGGTTGTGGCTTCATTGACAGGATCTACTTTACAGTTGATAACCTGCTCAACCCCAATATTTGTATATTAGGAAATTCACTTGAGATATCGGTCTTGCAAATCTAAACAATTTGTTATTTTTTCAAAGTGATCACCATCACTTTTGGGATTAATTACACAATATTTTACAAAAAAATAAAAAAATATAAATGACTTTTACACCAGATTAGTTTGCCGCGTGTGCAAGCCATAAATCACACATAGGAATAAATAAACTATATTAATTACTGCTTTAATTAATTTCAAAATTCAGTATAATTATAATTGCACCATTTAATGCGGTTTCCATTCTTTAAATAAGTATTTCACTGATAAATTTCAATCTGCAAATACCGAATGAATATTTACATTAATTGAATAATGACACACACTTCAGCTATTGTTGGAACTTTGTCACTATTCTTGTTTCAATGTTCGATTTAAACGTAAATGTCTATTTGGTAGTTAAGACTACCACCGCGTTCACTCTTCAGTCTAATATTCACAAAAGAACTTCCAACTCCTCCTGCGGTCACAGTGGCGGAAGATAGAGTTTTATCCAAGTCTCTTGCTATCACACCCTGCAAAAATAATGGTTTAAAAGCTGTGCATGTGTTTTCTAAATTACTTAACCGCATAAGGCTCCATCAACTGTGACTTAGATGCTTTATAGTCTTCAGCTCACAATATTTTTTAGATATTCAGCAGAGCTAATTTGAAAAACAAAATTATATGAACGATGCGGGATTCGGACCCACGACCTCCGGCGTTCCGTGCCGTTGCTCTAACCAACTGTGCTAACCGTTCGAGTACCGCCTCGTTATAAAATTCTGTTTGCTTTGTTCAACTCTCAGGTTGTGGTTTCATCTACAGGATCTACTTTACAGTTGATAACCTGCTCAACCCCAATATTGAGAAATCGACTTGAGATGTCGCTCTTGTAAATTCGAACACACGACATCCGGCGTTCCGTGCCGGTGCTCTAACCAACTGAGCTAACCGCACGGAACGCCGGAGGTCGTGGGTTCGAATCCCGCATCGTTCATAAAATTTTGTTTTTCAAATTTTATTTGTGTATTATTCCTAGAAGTGAGGGTTATCACTTTAAAAACAAAACATATTGTTCAGAGCTAATTTTTCAAGTACTTCTGTTTAATTTTTTTATAAATATAAAAATCACGCCAAATTGAATATACCTATATATATATATATATAGCATATGCTGATAAAAATTTATATTTGTATGACAACCCATATAGCCCAGTGGTTAGTGACCCTGCCTACTTAGCTAGAGGTCCCGGGTTCGAATCCCGGTAGGTGCAATCATTTATATGATGAATATAAATTTATATCATTTATATGATGAATATAAATGTTTGTTTCTGAGTCATGGACGTTTATGTGTATTTATGTATGTTTAAGTTAGTATATTGTATTAATAATCGTTGTCCGGCACCCATAGTACACGCTATGCCTAGTTTGGGGCAAGATAGTTGGTGTAAGAATGTATCAATATTATAATTATTCTTATTATCTTAGCCTTGAATGTTTAACTAGACAACCTTTAACAGAATTTATAATTAATTTTTTTAAGTACATGTAAAAGATACACTAACTCATAGTCTAACTTATACGTGAACATAATATAATGCATAACATCATATGTTATAAAAGTTTTTCCTGTCTTTTATTATATTGAATTTACATAATAAATATAGACTTTCATAATTAAAACAGTCGCACGCAGGCAATTTAATACTTAATTTTCTCTCTTGAGAGAGAAAATTCACCCCCTTATTCATAATGGTCCGCTAACTTAAAACAGCCGCTAAGGAGTGTTTTTTCTCATTCTGACTTAGGCCAATAGAAAAAGACAGATTGAGAATTAGCAATGCTTTAAGTTAGCAGACAATTATGAATAAGGGGGTTAGTATAAAAAGCTATGAGTAGCGGCAAATCTTTGCCTCGCTGTTGCCATTCGCCTATTGATATCTCTAGGTATTTTAATATAAAACAATTAATAAAAATATCAATAAGTAATGATAAGTATACCTTTATGATTTGCTGGCCGGGATCCGCATAAAATACCTCCTTTACCCTTTTTTTGAAGGGTATTGCCATATATTCAGATTTTTGTTGCCACACCAATCTCGTATTGTAACTCGTGCCGATAGTGAGATCCGTGGCCCAACTTTGGGTCATACAAATGAGGAAAACCAAACTTAGTAATAATAATAACCTCATTATGTCTTGTTCTTGTAAGAGACTGATTGAAACTGATGGATCCTGATATAACTGCTATTGAAACAATAATGATTCATGTTGGACGGTTACGCGGTGACGTCACATTACTGATAACCGTGTTGATAAGAACAATGTTAAATGTAAACATTTGTTAGAACTATATTGAAACTAAGGGAAAGGTATCGTTCTTGTTATTGTAATTTATGAAGTCACCGCGCAGTGTGCTCTCGGCTTTTGATAGCGACTTCATTCAAATGTAAATCGTACTGTTAACTGTAACTTGCATTGATTTATCTTAATATATATAAATTAAGTGACACATTGTTTGTCCTCGATGGACTCCTAAACTAATGAACGAATTTTAATCGGGATTACTTCATGGAGTGCAGTTTGGTCCAACTTGAGAGATAGGATAGTTTTTATTTCAATTTGGGACCCATAATTATTTTTATTTTCAATATTTATTGTTTTGTATGAACATATTTTCTATGAGAGAATTTAGTGACGCACAGTTTGACAGTACCGCTGTGAAACAATTTCATTATAACAACAGGGAGCATTTTTTACGAAATAATTCTTCATGTTTTGAAATATTATTGGCAAATTCCTATGAAACAGTATTTTTTTTTATTATCTACAGAACAACGTCTGTCGGGGCAGCTAGTTCTATATAAATTAATATAATTAATGATCAGTCAAACATACATACAATACATCTCACATTCAAATTACCCAGAAATAAATTTTATTAAATCGACAAGCAAACCCATAGTATCTGGGCGATACACTATATATTATGTGCATAACTCATAAGTTATACTCCGGACTTGCCAACCAACGCCCCTCACCTCCAGCCTTCCCCCGAAGAGTGCGATAGGGACAAATGCAGCTCAGACCGATTTTACCTACAAAATTTTGACTAAATAGAGGTTTCGTATTCCCCTGTTTTCCTCTAGAATATCGAACCTACCAAAAATTTTTTTGATGATATATTTTCAGGAAGAACGAGTCTGTGTCGGTACTTTTTCCTTTTTTCTTAAAAACCTTTTAAAATTGTTACGTATTCGTCTGAACAGGGCGGTATTAAAATGGCATATTTTGACGATGTTTGAAGAGTCATATTTTCTTTTGTCGTTAGTTATTTAAAAAAAAAAACAAAACGTACCGACATAGCTTTAGCATACCTTGATTTTGTGACAAAAATCTATTCTTAAGAAGCATTATCCAGGGAGAAAAAAGGGGAATACGTTTGTATGGAACTCTGCTAGCGTCCCCTCTTAATTATTGTGGTCATGAGTTTTTCTGAAGTTCGTGAACACCCCGAATACCCACATATTTCAATAAAATAATTAAGTTGCTTTGTGTGTAATATAGTAAAATATTGTGTTATTACATGATATTGCATATTTTTAATAATTTTTATTTGAGATTTGGGCCTTTAAGAGCACACAATTTATAATTTTACTTGAAATCTGTGGCCTGTTCCTAGCACACCGATAAGTATACTTTATTTATAAAATGATCCCATTATATCATGGATCATGATATCTAAAAGTAATTAAGGGAACGCCTCTAACGAACTTAATATTATGTATACACAAATTTTGTTTTTTTTTTTTTACCAATCAGGCAAGAATCTTTACACAGTAAGTATAACTTAGTGGTGTGCAGTCGATGAAGACTCCCATAAATGGCTACCCGAACTTTTCAATCATAATTATTTCATGGGGACTCCAAGATAGTTTAACGTGTACAACTATAAAATAATTAAAAAAAAATTTGCTTTTGAATAAGGCTTGAGTACCTACTTAAGTAATAAGTACTTCAGACCATAAGTATTGCTAATTGTATTTTTTTGTTTACTTTGTGATAAGTCTCCAAATATTTTATATTTTTTAAGTTTAGTTACCTTGTAACAGTATGTTTGAAATACGATATTTTTTTAAATAAATATATTATTTTTATCGTAATTTAAACTTATCGTTTAGCGATATATCATTGCTCGATATGCGGCTCGTCTTGCGATTTTTTAGATATATGATAACATATTATAGTTTAAATACACATAAAAAACTCTTACATATAGTTCGTGGAACGTTGAATTCAGGCATGCATTTTTAAGTACATTTGTTCATGATGTCGAGAGAATCGAGGTGTGTAAATTTAATGGATTTTTTGAAAGTACTCGCTGACGACTCGTTATGAAATGTGGAAATTTTGGTGTGAATTCATTATACGAAGCATTTTAATTTTTAAACTGATTATTTTACGAATAAGAATTCTATAAAGAGCGCAGTTTATCATAGGCTGGGTTGCTAATTTAACGTTAACAGTAACAAAAAAAAATATTGAACTAGTCGTTGCGTGAATCCATAATTATCCAAATGATTTGAGTTTTCTTTAGTGTTAATTCCGCCAATATTTGTCTTTAACGAGACTTTGCCAGATTGTGACGAGTCAACACGTCCTGAGAATGCCTCGTGTAGAGGCGAAACACGTGTCGTATTGTTTAAAGACAAATATTGGCGGAAACAACACCAAAGAAAACTCAAATAATTTGGTTAACAATAACGCTGACATTAACATAGATTGCGGAATGTATTGCACCATCATATTCCTTGTCATAGTTAAAGTTAAAAAGTGAAATATCATAATATGTGACCCCACTGCTTGATTCGGCAGGTATGTGTTTTTTTGCGTTCAAACCAATGACGTTAATTGGTTCAAACTAATTTAAAATGAACGTTGCAGTCCCTGTATGTAATGTATAAGCGATAGCTTGCCTATAAAAACTTGACCGTAATTACATGTAATTAATCTTAATATATATAAATTATGTGACACGTTGTTTGTCCGCGATGGACTCCTAAACTAATGAACGGATTTTAATGGAGATTACTTCATGGAGTGCAGTTTGGTCGAACTTGAGAGATAGGATAGTTTTCATTTCGATTTGGGACCCATAATTATTTTTATTTTCAATATTTGTTTTGTTTGGACATATTTTTATGTGAGAATTTATTGACGCACGGTTTGACAGTTCTGCTGTGAAACAATTGTATTATAACAACACGGAGCAGTTTTTACGAAATAATTCTTGATGTTTTGATATATTCTTGGTAAATTCCTATATTCCTATAAAATTCCTATAAATCTACAGAACAACGTCTCTCGGGTCAGCTAGTTTTATTATAATTTACGGTTGATGGTTACGGTTAACGGTGAAATTATGACGTTATCCAAAAATGGTCAAAAGGTGCAGCATATTTCTTGCTTAAACGGTACTTTAACGTGTTTCGAATTGTTAAAGTTAGTTGAGCAACCCAGCCTTCTACTCTGTGTTAAGTTATCCCCTAATCTTTCAGGTAACGTCAATGTCGTAATTGTCGTTAACGGCTATATAATTTAAAAATTAATTAAATGAAGCACTATTTTTTAAATGAAAATAAGGGACGAGACGAGCAGAACGCTCAGCTGGTGGTAATTGATACGATCTGCCCATATTCATATAGACATAAGATGTTAAGTCTCATTTGGCCAGTAATTTCACTAGCGCGGCGCCCGGAACACAGTAATTAGTTAAAACACACTATTCAAGTAGTCACGGTTTTTTGCCACACTTCAACGTGGCATTTAATTAATAATAGATTACTTAGACATTGCAGTCGGTATGTAGACGTCAGTTCTCTGCACTATATAGTTATGAGACAGACGCTGTTATAATCTAGAGATCGTCAGTTCAATATTATGTAGTGATATACCAGTATCATTATAAATTATAGGGTACTACATGTTCCATTATTATCTAGCATAATTAAAGGATATCCTATTTTCAATGGATCAATACCACAAGGTCACGGCACTGTGCCGGCAATTAGTGTTAATAATGAACATCCGATACGCTTAAGGGGAGTTAGGAAACATGAAATATACGCTCTCATATAGAAAATCATGTTTTTCTAAAATATATGCACCTCTATTTTATTGAAAAATACGCAAAATTATTATGGATCGAAAATTTAAGCTATTGTGTTCAAAAATAAGTGACAATTAATTTTAATGATGAAAATATACATTCAAAGGGATAATAATGACAATAATATTTCTTGTGAATAATTGTTATCATATGTATATGTTATGTATTTGTGTATATGTAACAATGCATTCGTAAAATAACCTTTTCCATTTCAGTTAATAAAATTATTGTCTTAAAGTGAAAATGTAAAGGTATATAATTGAATTGAAAACTTCTTTAGCTGAGAGCTGAGCGCGATGAGCACTCTCACGTCACGCTCACCCGTGTAACGCTAATTCGTGTATAGTGTGCTCGAAACGACCAAGGAAAACTCTAAAGTTTCACTTCAATCGAAAACGCACCGTTTAAGTAATTTCTAGTTTAATTTTTGTAAGTTTTTGTTACTCAATTAATAATATATTTTATGGCTAAAACAATAATTAATGTGTAAATAGTAAATTAATTCAACAATGTATAGTAGATACCTGTACCACGGTCGAGTAAAAAAATAAGGACTCCGGGTCACCTTACATAACAGTGAGACACCAAAACAAGCCGGTAAACGTGTAAATACATAGCCCCACGCATACACTTACAGTAATACAAGCCGATCGGCCGCCATTATGAGATTTGCCATCGTCTGTGACAGATCAGTTTGAGTGGCAATAAAATATTTTAAAAATGCCCTCGTGCGTTGTGAAAAAGTGTAAAAACAATAATATAAAAGTATTTGTGGATATATGATTATTTAAGGGAGAAAAAATTGTGTAACTGGCATATTCCGTAACCGCACACACACTAGCATTAAGGTGCTTCACTTGCTAATGTTACGGCGCGGAGTCCTTCTTTGTTTACTAGTCCGTGACCTTAACATTAATTTATAAATATATCGGATACGTTTCTGATGATTTGCATCAAAGTTTAACCTTTGTTGTTTATTAATGTTTTTTTTATATAAGAGGGGGCAAACTGGCAAGAGGCCCACGGGACGGGAAGAGGTGAGGCAACCGGCCATGGACATCCGCAACAACAAGTGTCAAGAAATGCGTTGCCAGCCTTAGGTAGGAATATCATTTTTTCCTTGAAGGTCCCTAAGTAGTATCGGTTCGAGAAAAGAAGAAATTTCTTGCAAAACCCGCGGTTGTGGAAAACCTGATGTCAACATGATTCAATACTGTGACGTCAATTAATGAAAAAGCACCATAACATAAAAAAATATAGGAACATTCGGTAAATAGTTGAGTGATATTATTTATAGATATTTATTATTGTATATTTCAGCCGTGTTCCTAAGCCAGTCTTTATCCAGATCATTAAATATTATGTCATATTTCTGTGTGAACAGCACGTGTACTGTCACGGGGTAAACATTGTTGCAAAATTGACGCGTCAACGTGACACGCTGTAAGCACGGGACATGTCGCGTGGACGATATTTTGTTCGCTTGCTTCTCCTACAGCACATTAATTATTCCTTCTTATCGTTTATATATTTTTCCTGGATTCAATGTTTTAAAAATGAATCCATTTCATCTATTTCATATGAATATGAGGCCTTTTTTGGGCCTAGAATATACGTTTTTCTTATGATTTGCTAATAAGTTTAACTTATAAACAAAATTAATAGTTTACGTCAATATTGTATTCAATTTACTATGACTAGTAAATGAGTAATAAGTACAGGGTGGACCAAAAGTCCGTTTATAATTGGAATGATGATTAAAAAAAATTAATTACAGTAGATCAAAATTGTTTATTGTCTTTTGTAAACAAAAGGGGAATTTATTTCTTATAAATCACAACATCCATATGCAATCCTTCATAATTCTGGCATTGCAGCAATCTAGAGCGGAAATTTTCGATAACAGCTTTACATGTTTCTGTTGAGATGTTTTGGATTTCTGTGCGAATACGATCCTTTAATTCGTCAAGAGTTACTGGGTTGGTTGGCTGGAATGCAGGGGTTTTTGATCACCATGACATAGTGTCACTCCAATAACGACAATTTTGTCTATTAACATGCCCATTTACGTGGAAGTGTGCCTTGTTGAGAAAAAAATGTTTGTAAAACTGGTGAATCGCTCTACCACTTCGTTCGCAAACTGCAACCTAGTGGCATGGTCCTGAGGCCTTAATTCCTGCACCATTTGGATTTTATAGGAATGTAGACTTAAATCTTTCTGGAGAATGCGGTTTAATACATCATTATCTTGGCACGTTAATACAGCAGACCGCTTTCGAGTTGATAGTCCAGGTTGGTCACGAACAGACGATTTTACTCGCTCCACGTTTTCGGGGTCCCTCGATGTTCTAGGCCGGCTAGATCGAGGTAAATCCATTGTTGAACCCGTCTTCTCAAACTTGAGCACCCATTTTTTAATTAACACACCTGATGGAGCTTGATTTTTGTGTCGTATCTTGTAATGATTGCAAAACTTTCGTTGAGCTAAGGTCGCAGAATTGTTGTTTCGATAGTACTCGCGTACACAAAATGCACGTTGACTACCGCTAAACGACGCCATGATACTAAATTTCCATTGGCCGCTCTTGCAATGCGTAACCCCTCCACCCCCCTCCGCTGCCACTGCTAGACGCGGCAACCGATTCAAATGTAAACGGACTTTTGGTCCACCCTGTATTATTGTATTTTCTTTAATTTACGCAAATGTTACACACTTACTTATGTTTTGAAAGGATTACTATGTGTGTTTTAAAGTGTAACTGTAAAAGTTACATTTTTATATATTTGTATTATTAATATTATTTAACCGACGACACTTCGTGAACTTTTCAGCATCACGTCACCCCCTCTGAAAACGTGATCCTATTATAATTCAGAAATGATGTTAATAGTCGCTGCAAGAATTATTATCAATAATTTAAGACAATGTAAACACTCTTAATGTATGTTTTTTTTATGGAATAGGAGGACAAACGAGCGTACGGGTCATCTCGTGTTAAGTGATCACCGCCACCCACATTCTCTTGTTACACCAGAGGAATCACAAGAGCCTTGCCGGCCTTTAAGGAAGGTGTACGTTTTTTTTTGAAGGTACCCATATCGTATCGTCCCGGAAACACCGCATAAGGAAGCTCATTCCACAGCTTTGTAGTACGAGAAAGAAAGCTCCTTGAAAACCGCACTGTGGAGGACCGCCACACATCGAGATGGTTGGGATGATATCCTAGCTTGTTATTTACGTAAGAAAAAGAGACAAAATATGTTTTTTTACGGAAAAGGAGGACAAACGAGCCTACGGGTCACCTGGTGTTAAGTGATCACCGCCGCCCACATTCTCTTGCAACAACAGAGGAATCACAGGAGCGTTGCCGGCCTGTAAGTACGCAATTATTTTAAGATACCCATGTCGTATATATATATAATATAATTAACTATAAAGTTTATACACCCGAATAACACTAATAAAGATTTCAATTCGTAGCAGCTCCTATTTTTATAATCACCTTATATTTCAATATATTTTTGCTTCAGTAAAACGATCGAGAAATAGTGAATGATGAAAAACCTCGGGTCTAAAAATTTTTTGCTCGTTAGCGGCCATAGTTTTTGCTTTCTGTATGAAACGGCGCAAGAAATATACGAGAATATTAATGAAACAAGGGTATAAATACTATAATTATATTGTATAATCGCTGATTGGTGTATTTTATTTTTAAATATTGGTGCTCACAAATAAAATTTGATAAACAAAATTTTATGAACAATGCGGGATTCGAACCCACGACCTCCGGCGTTCCGTGCCGGTGCTCTAACCAACTGAGCCAACCGTTCAGCCGAGAGTTCTTAACGTCTAGGATTAAAACCTTACTCGAACGGTTAGCTTAGTTGGTTAGAGCACCGGCACGGAACGCCGGAGGTCGTGGGTTCGAATCCCGCATCGTTCATAAAATTTTGTTTTTAAAATATTATTTGTGTATTAATCCTAGAAGTGAGGGTTATCACTTTAAAAACATATCATATTGTTTAGTGGTGCTCAGTATCTTCGTAGAAAGAGTAACTAACACTTTTATGATAATCTTCTCAGGAATTGGTTGACTTATGAAATCATAATTTTAAAATGGTATTATGTAATGGTCTTTAAGCATTAGGACTAAGTTCGGACTAAATTCAAATTCAATTTGATCTCTCTAATATATTCAATTCTCGTGTCGCGGTGTTTGTAGTTAAACTCCTTCGAAACGGCTTGACCGATTGTCATGAAATTTTGAGTGCATATTGGGTAGGTCTGAGAATCGGACAACATCTATTTTTCATCCCCCAAAATGTTAAGGGTAGTACACACCATTATTTTTAAAAAAATTTGACATATTTTTTTTAATTTGTTTGATTATGAGTCAGCATTAAAAAACACGCACAACTTCAAATTTTTACCCATCTACGATCAACAGTTACTTTTGTATCGCGATTTTAACATCGGCAATATAACGTTTGCTGGGTCAGCTGGTGCTATAATAAAAATTGCACAATAAATAGTGAGCAAAGGAATAAAGATATTGAAATTACAACAAACCAACTTATAACAAACAAGGCATTATTGTCTCTCTATTAAAATCAACTGAGGCATTGTGTAGACAATTAGAGAATATTATTTTGATAACAACATCAACCGACTAGGATTTCTTATATCTTTATGTTTAATCCAATTATCCTCATCAATTTTCATAAATATTGGTATGGAAGCTAGCACCCTGGATTAACACAAAGGTTTTATATGTATATATATATATATATATATACATTATTTAAACAAAAAATAAAATAAGAAAGAGTTTTCTTGGTGAACGCTGCGAAAATAGGTACAGGTAGTACAATAAAATGTAAGAAATTATAGAACTTATCTAAAAAAAATCCGCGACTCACTATATCTATTACGGTTTAGCCACAGAAACTGTTTCTATGTTTTAAAAATGAATAAAATTTAAGGGTGTTCACTACTTTTCATTAAATTGAATAACTTCGTCATAAAGAACACATTACGAAAATATTTGTGCCTTAAATCAGTAAAATGTGACCATTACTTCAGGATAAATCATATATAGGATTACCTAACGCAACGTTGGTACATTAGTACCAACGTTGCGTTACGAGCTGGTATTAACCTAACCTGTTTTTTTTTTTTTTTCGCTGGAAAATCCTCATGGATACCCACGGACAGGCACGGGGGGGCACTGTCGGGTTATGCCGGACTCTTACCGGCTAAAAACCAGCGGTGTTTCTCCTCACCGTCTTCCGGCGGAGCTGCGAGAACGCTTTCGCACACTTCCGCTGCTCCCCCGACGGTTGTCCGATTCGGACCCATCTTGTGGGTGCCCACCTGTGACGCCACTCACCATTCCACTTGGCGTGCCGGAACACGGGACACGCCAGCCGTTCCGGGGGTCTCCTCCAACTGGGCGATGGTACCCCCCTGTTCCACCACCCGGAGACCCACATTAAGGGGGAAGGCGGCGCTCATGCGCTAGGCGCCTCCGTCCCACCCTCTTGTGGCGGATTGGGTTCGACAGAGGGTCGTCTTCTCTCACCCGCTCCGCCACCTCCTTTTGCGCCATAACGGCCTCGCAGAATCGGAGCACCGCCTTCCACGCTCTGTCACTGCCAACCATGGCTCTCACGACGCCCGGCAGCGACAGGTCGCCCCCTATCTCCGCCACGAGCATCGCCCGTGGCTCCACCCACTCTGGGCATTACGTCAGCGTGTGCTCCGCTGTGTCCTCTGGACACCCACAAGCGTGGCACACGCTGGTCGGCTCCCGACCCACCACGCTGCACAGGTACCTGCCGAAGCAACCGTGCCCCGACAAGATCTGCACAGCGCGGAAGGTGAGAGCCCCGTGTTGGCCATCGACCCAACTATCTAAGACGGGCCGAATCACTTCCACCGTCCTGCTGCCGGCGGTCGGTTCCACCAGCCTGTCCTTCCATTTCTGGAGGAGAACCTGGCGGTCGAGTTGCCCCTGCCGCCCGGCCTCCACCGGCTCTGGCTCCACCTCTTCGTCTTGCGCTGTTGCGCTGCGGCGCCAGTACACAGCGGAGAGCATCTCCGCGTCCAGGTCCCACGGTGGGGTCCCGGCCAGGACGCATGCCACCTCACACGAAATGGTGCGGTATCCCCTCACCATCCTGATCGCCATGACCCGTTGCACTTGGCGCAAGAGAGTCCTATTTTGGGCGCACAGGTTGTCTGCCCAGATCGGGGCCCCGTAGAGGGCCATCGACCGCACCACCCCGGCGTACAACCGGCGACATGCGGCTGTCGGCCCGCCCAGGTTCGGCAGCAGCCAGCTCAGAGCTCCTGCCGCTCGCAACAGCCTGGGGACCAACTGCCGGAAGTGTTCCCGGAAGTTCCAGCGGCTGTCGAGGACGACGCCCAGGTACCACATCGTCGACTTGACAGCGATGGAGACGCCGCCGACCACCAATCGGGATCCTACGGGAGGGGCGCGTCGGGCTCCGTGAAAACACAGAGCCTCTGTCTTTTCCAGCGCCACCTCCAGCCCCAGCCGGCGGATTCGGGCCACCACATGGGCCACTCCGGCCGTCGCCAACAGGGCCGCCTCACGGTACGTCGCACCGCAGGACGTGACGAGGGTGTCGTCGGCGTAACACGTTACGTCGACCCCCCGCAGATTGGCGCCCCGCAGCACCCAGTCGTAGCCGATGTTCCACAGGAGCGGCCCAAGGACCGATCCCTGTGGAACACCGCACGTCACGACCCGGCGGACCCACCCGTCGCGCGTCTGGTACACCACTTCCCGCTCGGAGAAGTAGTCGAAAAGGAGACGACGCAGGTAGTCGGGCACGCCATGATAGGCCAGCGCCGCCCCGATACAGCCCCAGGGTAGGGTATTAAAGGCGTTAGCAATGTCTAGAGACACAGCCAAAATGACCTCTCCCCGGGACACTGCCTCTTCCGAGAGGTCCCTTACACGCGCAATGGCGTCGACCGTCGACCGGCCTCGGCGGAAACCCAACTGCTGGTCACTCAGCCCCGGCCCGACCTGTTCGAGGTGGTCGACGAGGCGCGCGGAAATAATCCGCTCGAAGAGCTTACTCACCTCGTCGAGCAACACTATGGGCCGGTACACCGACGGCGAGTTTGCCGGGCGACCCTCCTTGCGCAGCAACACGAGCCTACCGATCTTCCACTTCTTCGGAAAGCGATCACGCCGCATACACGTGTCGAAGAGCTCGACCACTCTGGGCCCGAGGGCCTTAAGGGCGAGCACCCACACCCTACCGGGTACCCCATCGGGGCCCGGTGCGGTGCTCTTGGCGCGAAGCCGCTGGACTGCGGCTTCCAGATCTTCTTGGGACACCTCGGGAATCGAGGCGTCCGGGCCCTCCGACGTCGCAGCCACCATAGGCGGAAGCGCCGAGTCAGCCCTCAATGGGAAGAGAGTGGCGATGATGTTTGAAACCACCTCTGGTTGGAGACTCTGGGTCAGCGGAGGGGCCCAGGGGCGCAGCTGACCACGCACTGTCTTGTACGGACGCCCCCAGGGATCTCTATTCAGAGTCTCCAACCACTCTCCCCACGACTCGGACTTTGCCTCGTCTATGGCGATCTGCAATGAAGTGCATCTCCCCTGTACGCGGTGTAGAGGCGGCTTTCCTCGGCATCCACCCGTCTTCGCCGCCTTCTGTAGTGAGTGTACTGGCGTCTGGCTGCAACGCACGCTTCACGAAGCCGGCGTAGGTTTGCCGACCACCAGTACACCCATCTGCGGGGTGGGAGTGGTCTGGCGCGTGACATACCGGTGTCACACACCTGCACCATCGAATCGGTCAACTGCTCCGCTCGTCCGCCGGCTGCCAAGCCTGGACGATGGACGCCTCGACGATGACGTCACCATCCATGGTCTTGAGGGCCCAGCGTGGTCCGTCCCCGCGGGGGTGTCGGCTTGGTGGGGCTCCAGGATTAGCGGTGACCTCGAACCGGATATACCGATGGTCCGACAGCGTCTCCGCCTCCTCGAGCACCCTCCAGTTTCGGACACGGTGCGCAAGACACGGGGTCGTAAACGTGAGGTCCACGATGGATCCCCCGTTGTGGCGCACACACGTATCTACCGACCCCCGGTTCAGAAGAACTAAACCCGACGTGGCAGCCCACTCCTCCAATACCTCACCCCGCGCATCGGTAATCGGGGAACCCCAAGCCGTTGACTAGGCATTGATATCCCCGGCGACTAGCACCGGGATTGGGTGACTCTCGCCGACCAGAGCACCGACCTCAAGCAGGAATTGCTCGAATGCGGCCAGGCTCCGATTCGGAGAGAAGTACACGCCGACGATCGTCACACCCATAAGGGTGGCCGCAACGCATCCGTGGCCCTTGACTGTTTTGTCGAAGGGCGGGGAGCCGGCGGCCGTGTGCGCAACGATCGCCACCGTGTCCCCCCGGTCACCAACCCAGTTGTCCCTGGCGGGGACGAGGTAAGGTTCCGCCACCACCGCCACATGGATCAACCACTCGGCCAGGCTCTGATACAAGAGTTCTTGAGCTCTGGCACAGTGGTTGATATTCGCTTGGAGGAAGCGGAGAGATGAAGACATTTTAGGTATCCATACTCTCTCCCGCCGTACTAACCTAACCTAACCTAACCTAATATTAGTCAACGTACGCGGTAAAGTCCAAGTTTTTTTTCATTACAGAAGAACTCCTGTAAATTCGAACACTTAAATTCGACATCCCCTAATAATTTGAATTCTCGGAATTCTCATACCCATCGCCTTGAACTTATAGGAATTGTACCGTAGATGGCGCTGTGCAAATGACATCATTTTGAAATCGTGGTGCTAGAATTATCCGCCGCTGGTGATGCTGATGACTGTTGACTTATTATTAAGTTACTTTTTACTACGTAAAAAGTGATCTTCAACAAGTAATTTCTAAGTTTTGTTGTTATTATTTTTGTGTTTAGTACTTTAGTTTATTTGTTTAATATTTTTATCAAATAGCGAAGGTAGTGTAATTATTTTTATTGTAAGTTCTTTAGTCTATAGCTCTTTAGATAGCTAGATAAGTTTAATAATTTTGGTGTAATTATGACTTGCAAATGCAAATCCAATCTTTCGCAGAGCTTTCAAAGAGCTAAAGCTATGACAATGGCAAGAATCGAACGGTCAGTCTGAACAGCGTAGATGTGAGCAAGCAGCACGTCAAGCAGAGGTCAGAGCTGGAGAAAGTTCCGCGCAAGCTGATGCTCGACGTCAGGAAAATGCTATCCGCAGTCACTCAGCATGCATCAGAGCAACTACTTGGCGTCAAAAAAACGCAAAGTGTATGTATGGCCTCTCAACGTGTCACTTAAACACCTAAAGAAGCAGCATCTAGACGGCACGAGCATACATACATACATACATAAAATCACGCCTCTTTCCCGTAGGGGTAGGCAGAGACCACTTCTTTCCACTTGCTACGATTCTTACATACTTGTTTCGCTTCGTCCACTTTCATTATTCCTTTCATACATGCTCTCCAGTTTAGGGTACTCTTGACCTGGCCTTTTTTCAAGACGTCCCTGATTTGATCTTGAAACGTCCGCCTAGGTCTAGGCACGAGCATACCCGGCTAATAGCTAATCAGTGTGCTTCTGAGACAGCAGATAAGGCAAAAGCTTGGCAGATCGCAGAGCACCGGCAAATAACAAACAAAAAAAAATAAAAACATACATATGAAATACCAAAAAAAAATACTGAATTGCTAATACGATGAGACAAAAGACACTTTCTTCCTTCATTTCTTTAGTAGCGGGGCGTTCAATCAATCAGTCAATTATTTATGTTTCTGTAATAAAATTACTTGATATTTGAGTAGCTCCAAACAACGCAATAAAGTTTCAGATGTAAAAATAATGTTAAAAAGTATGTCGTTAAGAGTTTACGGTCACAATATAAAAGAAATGACTATTGAATATATATGTATAGAATTGGACACTTTTTAATATTTTTTATCGTATATAAAGTCAATACTTATGTTTTTATGAAAATATTTTCATTTTATTCTATATAACCTTTATACGTCATAAAGGTATTCCAACTTATATCAATTCTTATAAGTGCACACGGGCTAGGTACATCATGGATTTAATAAGGAATGTAAATACCTGCCTACCAGCTTCATCACCATTTCAGTACTATAGAACTATATTATTTTCATTAAAGTCCCTTAAAAATTATTGGTTATACATACGTAAGTATCGATCCCTACTCTGTGGTTATACCTAGAAGGACATCTCGTTGATAATTTCTAGTGGCCATTTGTGTTCTCTTTCATTAGTTACACTTTTAAAAATGATCACCATTGCTTAATTTTTTGACATTACCAAAATCGCTATCATATACCAATAATACCACAAATTTTTAAGGCTGTTATCCCGAGAAATAGCCAAAATAGTGCATAATTGAAACCATTTCATAACGGTTTATATAAGACTTTTATTTTTACAAATAAATAATTATATATCTACAGAATAGGAGAAGGGAGTTTTTTTTACATTTCTATCTTTAATAGACGTTGCGAAAATAAATGACCAAAGTACCCTACAGCAAAGTAACTTTTACAGTTGGAGCCATGTTAATCATTCAATCTAGATAAAAATTGTATGAAAATTTATTAAATGTTTACGAATACTATTTAACATGACATAGTTTTGTTATTTTTGTAAAGAAAATTGTATTGTTTGTAATAAATTAAAAATGCTTCTAATTCTGTATAAATATATGGCGATCTTGTGTGAGAGAGGTAACCTAGCTCCGCTCGATTGCTCAAGGCCGCTGACTCGGTCTCCAGACTGTAATCTCAATTACTCTTGGGTTCACAATATTACAATTTTGTATAAAAGGTTTTATCATTTTTCAGAACCTAGCCGTAGGATCATAAGCGATTTTATTGTAGCTAAGTAGAATTAACATAAGATAGTGTTTATTCTTCTGATTTGCTCAACCCTTTACGAAGGTGCAGTAGATTCACAAACAAAAAAAAAATTGACATTCATAAGTGTCATTTCCGTGACCTACATGAATAAAGTGATTTTGATTTGATTTGATTTGATTAGGTACGAGGAATGCACTTTACAATTCTTGTGTTCTATCCTTAGTGCCATATATTAGTTTCACTGCTCACTGCACTACAATAAGATTTACACAACTCATAATATAACATTTTAATTGTAATTAAAAAAATGTTTCCCAAATTGGTTTATAAGCGACTGAGTACTGAGATAAAAAAATTAAAAATAATATGTAAATTACACAAGAATCTATGTATATAAAAATGAATTGCTGTTCGTTAGTCTCGCTAAAACTCGAGAACGGCTGGACCGATTTGGCTAATTTTGGTCTTGAATTATTTGGGGAAGTCCAGGGAAGGTTTAAAAGAAAGGAAGGTTTGAATAAATATGAAAGTGTTCGGAATTAAATAAAACCAACAATTTTGTTTTTCCTTGGATGTGTCCCCCGTCGTCCGATATTTGTTTTGTATGGACATATTTTCTATGAGAGAATTTATTGATGCACGGTTTGACAGTTCTGCTGTAAAACAATTTCAATACAATAACAGGGAGCATATTTGACGAAATAATTCTTGATGTTATGATATATTATTGACAAATTCATAAAAAACATTATTTTATTTATAATATACAGAACAACGTCTGTCGGGTCAACTAGTTACTTAATAACTTCCATTTTGTAATCCATTTTACAAGTCCATTAAACAGAATTAAAAGAGGCAAAAACGTAATAAATCTCGGTATGAATTTTATAAATTTTGTACATATCAAAAGCTATAAGTAAATTTTAAAAGATATACATGTTGGATGTCGACGGGTGTGGTGTGACAGGTTGAATGATGGTGATGTGAGTTGGGGTGACAAATGGCGGCGAAAATCATTTATACGGAAAAAATGTATCCGATATTTTGAATTTCACATTAAGTATAGAATGAAGATACATTTATTATTAATACAGTAGAACTTTAAACCTCGAAAAGTAAAAACCTCCAAATCTCGAAAAATATTTTGTTCCCTTACCTTCAAACACCAAAACCTCTATTACTTAAAATATCAACTCTCTATTAGTCGAAATAATTAGTGAGTTCATCCAAGCCATTTTGGTACATATTTTCCCTCCATATCTCGAAAAATTTATAATAAATAAAGATTTATAATAATGAATTTCAACCTCTTTATGTCGAGTCAAAACCCACCTAATAAATTAAATATTATGTTACACTAACTGACCCAGGAAACGTTGTTTTGCCATGTAAATTATTTTTAGAGTTAGACCGTTTCTCGGACATTGAAACATTACTTTTTTTCTAAAGTAAAAGATTTTTTCTAAACTAAACATAGCCTAAGTTACTCATTATTATATCAGCTACCGGCCAATAAAAGTCCCGTCAAAATCGGTCCAGCCATTTCAGAGATTAGCCGGAACAAACAGACATACAGACGGACAAAAATTGTAATTTTTTTTATATATTATTATAAATTTGAAATATAATTATTATTATTTCCAAGTTAAGACTTTTGGAAGAATAGGAATAAAACGTTACAAAAGTATATGCCAGTGATATTTATAGAGATAAAAGTAAATAGTAATAAATTGGAATTGAATAGACCAATTACAGGTCATCGCTAGAAGAAATAAAATTAGAGGTAGAAAACCTCTAATTTTATTTCTTTTAAATGGTTAAGGAAAACTTACATAATATACTTCCATAAATATGAACACAGGTAGCTAGAGTTAAATTAATTAAATTTATTTTTCGAAGAACTTCAATCGAACTGCTCGTCTGTATTTGTTTGTTTCCTGTGCCACAAGTATAAATTTAGCTTCGTCACCAGTCTACAAGGGACTCCTGGTACAGCAGCTATAAAATATTGTGGTCTTAATTC
The DNA here is from genome assembly GCF_905404315.1 of Leptidea sinapis. Classification (NCBI taxonomy): domain Eukaryota; kingdom Metazoa; phylum Arthropoda; class Insecta; order Lepidoptera; family Pieridae; genus Leptidea; species Leptidea sinapis. The sequence continues at coordinate 2,527,172 of NC_066288.1, read as the reverse complement.
CTGTGCAAATATCAACTTCTAGGGACGAAAACCAAGTGTAAGATTTGCCTTTATATTTTTTTATGGAAAAGGAGGACAGACGAGCGTAGTAAAGTGATCACCGCCGCCCACATTCTCTTGCAAAACCAGAGGTTTCACGCGGAAGGTGTAGGCACTTTTTTTAAGGTACCCATGTCATATCGTCCCGGAAACACCGCACAAGGAAGCTCATTCCACATTTGAATTATATTTGCGAGCCGTTTAAGTTGAAAATACTTTAATTATCAGTCTTACTGCTGCGATGTATTCAGTTATTCTTTTGCTTTTAGGAACTCGTGTTTTAAGGTCTGTCAACTTCACATTACAGACCCATTCGATTTCAAACAATTTTAAGATCACGAATAATATGGTCATAATAACATGATTTAACCCGAACCGAATCGAAAAGCCTTCGTCGCTATGGTGACTACTAATCACAGTTATATTCTGTCAATCTACTGTAACGTGCCCTGTCCCATGCTGTATTACATAAAAGGGCTTTTTGATTAGTGAAAATTTATTAAAATGAAATATGCATTTTAGCCAGGAAGAGACAAAGAATGCGCTTTTGCGCTTTGTTTGCGCTCAACATTTACCAGGAGGCTCCTTTGCACAGGAAGCCGGCTAGATTATTATTATGGGTCCCACAAGGGCGTCTATTTCTGCCGTAAAGCAGCAATGTGTAAAAATAACTGTGTTTTTGTCTGAAGGGCGCTATTGCTAGTAAAATTACTGGGCATTTGCCCTTTACATCTTATGTCTCAAGGTACGAGCTCAATTGTAGTGCCACTCTGAATTTTTGGGTTTTTCAAGAATCCTGAGCGGCACTGCATTGTCCTACACGTCTCGTCCCATATTTTCATAAAAAAAAACATGTCTATAGGTTTGTCCACACTATGCATTTTCATCAATCATCATCATTTCGTTTGGCGCTTTCAATTGAATGATGATAATTGAATGTGTTAACGTAATCTATATTTTTCTGTTCTGTGCATAAACGTTTCACACAGTGCGTAAACGTGTATCACAGCGCGCGCTTCACTTCGTCAGCGAGCATGCATTAGGCTCGGTACCCACCAAAGCGGAGAGGAAAGGAAAGAAACGAGAAAAGCCGCGAAGATGTCAGGTTATTTCCACCAAAGTGGAGAGGAGATGTGAGCTGTGCAGAGCGGAGATGTGAGCTGTGAGAGCTCGAAATCAGTCAAGTGATGTCTACGATTGTAAGACGTCAAATAACGCTTTCGGGTGTGCGAGGCGCAGGGAGAAGGCAGCTGAGTAATCCCGGCCACCCGTCTATCCGCATCTCTGCATTGCCTTGATGGCCAAAATTTTGTAGAAAAATTAGACAGCCCCTCTCCTCTTCGCTCGATCTATTTCCATCGAATCTAAGCGGAGAAGAGATGTGGAAACAACGAGATCTGATGGGTTATATATCAGATTAGGTACAAAACCCATCTTCTATCCTCTTCGGTTTGGTGGATACTGGGTCTTAAGTGTATGTCTCACGTGCGCTGTTGATTACGCTTGCTCTTCATGATAAAAAACAACACAGGTTTTTATCTATGAAAATAAGAGACGAGACGAGCAGGTCGTTCAGCTAATGGTAATTGATACGCCTTACCCATTACAACGCAGTTTCGCTCAGGATTCTTGAAAAACCAAAAATTCTCTGCGGCACTACAATTGCGCTCGTTACCTTGAGACATTAGATGTTAAGTCTTATTTGTCCAGTAATTTCACTAGCTACGGCGCCCTTCAGACCAACACTCAGTAATGTTTACAAATTACTGCTTGACGGCAGAAATAGGCGCCGTTGTGGTACCCTTAATCTAGCCGACTTCCTGTGCAAAGGAGCCTCCCACTGGTACACAGTACAGTGTTGACATAGCCCACCAAGAACGTAATGCTAGTGAGAAGCCGGATGATGTTGATCTGAAAATAAAGTGCTTAACTTAGCGTGTGTATAACATTTGCCAAACTAATCTCAACTTTGTGAAGTTTCACAACCTAGTTCATTATAAGTTTGGATGTTTGAGCTTTTATCTTATTTTACAGTTTCATTTATATTTAGACTTAATCGTGCTAAAATGCATTTTTATCGAAACGCGTTTATTTTTATTTTTATCATACTATGTATTTTTTAAGTATTTACATTCAACTAAATATTTGATTAAATAATACAATGAAATAAATAATAAGAAAAAATACGACAGTGATTATCTTAATTGTAGTAATTATAAAAAAATGGTCAGATAATTAATAATATTAAATATATTTCCAATATTAATAATGTTTCTTTATTTCTGTGCCAACAACTCAAAAATAGCCGAACAAAAATGTAAAAGCTGGGAGAAAACCACATTTCAGACATAAATTTGGATACCAAGCTTGTTGAAAATATACTGCTGCGTTCTCGGGATTTTGAATTCTTGAAATTACTGACTAAATATATCTTGTCTTGATATATATAATGACATAATATATTGAATAAACAATAGCAGGTGATATACAACATTGTCATCAAATAATGATGTCGATGTCTCGAATTTTTGAGATACTTCAGTACTTTTTTGACAGCGACATTTCTCATTTTGCGTTTTTGTGCTTTAAAACGTGCTTTTAAGTAAATGCATATTGGAATCGCAACAATACAATTGATCCGCGACTCAATTAGGTAATTTAAATCAAATTCAAATATTTTTATTCAAAATAACATTTAAAATCTCTTAGTGAACCTCAAAAACTATCATCCATTCAAAAAGTGAGCCTTAGACCTGCGAAGAACGGGCGCGACAAACTCAACGGGCTTTTTTTTTTAATTTGAAATATGGATTATAATGTGATATCGTACAATAAACTTAAAATTAAAGTGCCTAAGGGTGTTCGCTCAATTCCCAGTCAGTGGTAACATTTAGGAAATCATTTATGTTATAATAACCTTTTTACCACACAAACGTTTTTTAATAGTTTTTTAAAATTTTGTTACACATTTGTTTTGTATATTTTCTGGGATCATTTTGTAAAACCATATATTGCCTAATAAAAGACTTGCTACCTCAACCGAGTTGTAGGCATAACAAGTTTATGTTCTTAATGTGCTTATGAACTTATAGAACATTTTCAAGAATATATTGAGATGCAACAGTCAAAGTGTTTATTTCTTTAAAATTTTTTCTTAATGATTCTTTAGGACCTTGGATCGTATTGTATTACCAAAAAGTTAGCCCACGTTAAGGACGCGTTCTCAAAACAGAGAGGTATCGAATCGCACCACTACACTGACACCGCTCAAACACATACACGTACTTAAAGTTAATAGCGGGAATCAAATGAATTTGATACTTTAGCAAGTTTGAATTTTGTTTTTTACCTATGTATTTTTGATAATTGGTTGATGTATTGGTTTAGTAGTTAAATATTAGAAGTTAAGATGACAATTCTGTCGTATAACGTCGTGTGCGCAGTTTTTTTTAAATCCAAGATGGCTGCTGCAAAAATTATGTTTTCAGCAATATGGGTATCGTATCCGAGGTTATCAAGGGTGGAGAGAACGATTCTGAGATCATTTTTGTAATCCAAGATGTCCGCCGCGAAAAATTATGATTTCAGCAATATGAGTATCGTATCCGAGATTATCGAGGGTGCAGAGAACGATTTTGGGATCATTTTGGAAATCCAAGATGGCCGCCGCGAAAAATTATGATTTCAGCAATATGGGTATCGTATCCGTGGTTATCGAGGGTGCAGAGAACGATTTTTGGATCATTTTTGAAATCCAAGATGGCCGCCGCGAAAAATTATGATTTCAGCAATATGGGTATCGTATCCGAGGTTATCGAGGGTGCAGAGAACGATTTTGAGATCATTTTTTAAATCTAAGATGGCCGCCGCGCAAAATTATGATTTCAACAATATGGGTATCGTATTCGAGGTTCTCGAGGGTGCAGAGAACGAATTTGGGATCATTTTTGAAGTGAAGCTTCTTTGCCCGCATGAGGGTAAAATTTTTACGGATGAAATGGAATAAAGTGTCACGAAAATGAAGGACGTTTTTATCCAAGAAGTGGGGAGGGAGATTGAGTCTGATTGATATAAAGTGAGAAAATGTGAATGTACCATGAAGCAGACGGTACCGCTATGAAGTAAAACAACTTCACTACTAGCGTTGTATCATGCAGGATTAGCGCGCGGCCGCGAGTAAGTAGAACATCTTCCCTACTAGCTTTGTTTTGTGCAGGTTTAATGAGTAATAATAATTAGTAAAACATCTAATAATTTCTAATATTTACAAAAATTAATTGGTTTAGAGAACAGATTAGGATAATTATTAATATAAACGAGATATAAAAATTGGTTTTCACAAATAAGTTTCACTTCTGACATGTGTACTTTGTACGCACGCCATTTTTTGTGATGTTTGGTGCTTTGGACGTAGCTTCCCCCCTAAGGACACCTCCCCTACAAGTGGAGTTGAAAAAAATACTGGAGACTTACCTTGTGGGGTATCGTTGGATAGGTCTTTGAAAGTTACATTCAGGTTTGATACTTGACATTTCCTTTAGTCTTTTCAAAATAATGCGGAATTAAGGAAGATATACGTTACATTAATGTAATAGCTTATATCTTAGGATTACAATATCTATTGAAACAACTCTTCTTGACATAATATGGTGGTAATAATTGATAAGAAGGGTAGAGCTTCTTGTGGTTAAAAAGAGGATGAAATTTTTTTTTGTATGTATCATTAGATAGGTCTTTCAAAATCAAGTTTTGAGATTTTTTAATTAGATTGATAACGGAATGTGTTTTGTAAATATTGTGGGTGAAAAGTCATAACGTAAATATTTATATATTTAGGGAATGAAGAATTAATTTATGAATGAATTTATGAATGAATTCTAATGTTAACGATGTAAATAATACCCATGAAGAAAAGTTTGTAGTTTTCATAGGCGCCATCATGGATTTCGATTTTGACCCGAAATTCGTTATTGTTGACCCCGAAAACCATGAAAATGACACCCATGAAGAGAAGTTGGTAAATTTCATAGGCGCCATCTTGAATTTCAATTTTGACCCGATATTCGTTATTGTTGACCCCGAAAACCATGAAAATGACACCCATGAAGAGAAGTTGGCAAAATTCATAGGCGCCATCTTGGATTTCGATTTTGATCCAATATTTGTTATTGTTGACCCCGAAAACCAATAAAATGACACCCATGAAGAGAAGTTGGTAAAATTCATAGGCGCCCTCTTGGATTTCGATTATGACCCGATATTCGTTATTGTTGTCCCCGAAAACCATGAAAATGACACCCATGAAGAGAAGTTGGTAAAATTCATAGGCGCCATCTTGGATTTAGATTTTGACCTGATATTCGTTATTGTTGACCCCGAAAACCATGAAATTGACACCCATGAAGAGAAATTGGTAAAATTCATAGGCGCCATCTTGGATTTCGATTTTGACCCGATGTCGATTTAAAATAGACCTTATATTTAGAGATGAACTTAAAAGTCACTAATTCTTCAAAAAAATACAGAAACATAATTTTTTGAAAATCGGACTGCTTACAAAATATGTAAAGTATCAAAGACAGTATTGTAGAGCTTCTAAAAAATATTCATGATCGTACAGCGATCTTTCCGAGTACGAGCTGCTGATTACAACCGACATAGTGACTACCCACGACGGCGGCCGAGCGCGGACTGACGTTGTTTTTCTGAGATTATTTATAACATATTCATTAATTTATTTCCCGTGGTTTTGAAAATATTATATCTGCACTCCTTACGTAATTTTTAAGAGACAAAATTATGTAAGTAGTAGCAGAAAACTTATCCTGAATGAAGCCCCATTTCGTCAATTTTCTGTGAAGAGGTAACGTATAATCGTTTTTATGACATAAAATATCAAAATTTCAAAGCAAAAATTTCCCGCTAATTAGAGATAAAGAAGTAATCTATTTGTGGCAGTTTTTAGTTTTGTTTGATTTAGTTTCATTTTATCACAAACTCTACCGAAAAATATCTTATTTTTGTCGGATTCGTAAACGCGTCCTTAATCTATAGACTTATCATTTTTAATTAAAATAAACAGTGCTCACCCGGTAAACGTTGTTTTCCGATATAAATTAAATACCATTATATGAATTGTCATATATTATGTAATTTGTCATATTATTTTGAAATGACATTGACTAAATTATTTGTAATGCGAATATCACTGCCTTGTATAAATACAACTAGACAGGCTGTTCCACATGTTTGACAGCAAATAATTGTGCCAATTTTAAGCGCCACTCGTGAGCGTCCAGAGTACTAATTTTGACGTATAATACAAATGGCGTGAAGCGTACAGAACTTCGAAGTATTTTTTCATTTTAAATTAATTTCTTTCGTTTTCCGTGTTATTTATACTTCAATAATTAACTCTATAAAGTACACCATTTTTTTTGTAAATAGTTTCCCACTATCTATCGATGTTTGCTGAGGTTGTCATCACTAATTGGTTTTTGACAGTCGCCAGTCCAGTGGTATATAGTAGATGCAGCATAGTAGCCACATGCCACAGTTCCAGTCTTAGGATATGCGTAGCATAGTGAGGAAGCCAGACAACTGAACCATACTCCAAGATACTCCTAACCAGACTGAAATAAAGGAGCTTATTTATTTTTAAGCTTTTAAAATTTTTTGTGTTACTTATAACAAACCCGAGCATTTTAGAAGCACGTATTACTATGTTTTCTAATTGGGGAAGAAAAGTAATTTTTTTATCGAAAGTCACATCAAGATCCTTAATAACTTCCAAAGTCTCTAAAATCTCTTATCAGAATGATATGCCACAGATCTGGTTTATTGATAAGAAAACTGAAATTTTATTAAAATTATTATGAAGATTTAAATTTTGGTTCCACACATAATTTACAAATTGTTGTTCTATTATTTTAAGTTTTTTATACTTCTATCGGTAATCCCTATAACCGCATGTTTTTAACATTTAATCTAACAGTTAATATATTTTAGATAAACCTTAGTAAAATGGACAAATATGTCGTTAAACTACAATTTGACATCAAAACGAAAAACGGTGAAAAGGGTAGACTTATTGAAGGCATTTATTCTCAGCTTATCCTATTATTACTCTTGGAAACTCGATAAAAGAAAAAAGGGATCATAACAGAATTTATTCAATATATAAAGTGTATATTTTACCGTAAGTGAAGGCGGAAAGTTGGAAGCGGACTCGGAAAATTATTTTCAAGGGTGGACATCATACAGCTCTCGGTTTGGAACAGAAAGTTCGTGGAACATAAAAGAAGTTTTATGGGCCGATAAAGACCGTTTGAAGGGTCTCGGCTGGCAAGTACAGAGCCGGTCCTCGATGTAAGCGATTCGTGAACGATTCAGTTACTGAAAGGTGTTTCGCACGACGTACTACTTACTACCTACCGTTTTAGCTTTTATTTCTTCCTTTATCACTTCGTTACTCGTTCGCGGCTTTGTTCTAACGGGCATTAAGACGATTGAACTTTATTTTTCAATACGCTTTGAATTATTCATGATTTTAAGCTTGGACTACAAAGCTCATGGGTAACATAAATTGAATGTTTATATAAAGCGGTTTTAATGTTTATATAAAGCTGACTTACCTGATTCCTGCCGCTGAATTCCACGTCACAAATTAGAATATCATCCCCATCATCTGGATGTGTCCTCTGATCCTCCACAGTGCGGTTTTCAAGGAGCTTTCTTCCACGTACTACAAAGCTGTTGAATGAGCTTCCTTCTGCGGTGTTTCAGGGATAATATGACTTAGGTACCTTCAAAAAAAGCGCGTAAACCTTCCTTTCCTTAAAGGCCGGCAACGCTCCTGTGATTCCTCTCGTGTTGCAAGAGAATTTTGACGGCGGTGTTCACTTAACACCAGGTGATTCGTACGCTCGTTTGTACTCCACTTTACAAATTCAAACTCTTATTTTTTTAAAGTGTTCATCAAAAATCACACAAATCAAAAATGTTTTATTTAAATTATTTCTATTATATATAGATATGATAGTTGTAAATCTAACAAGTATTTTATGCGAGATAGTCTTCAGATTAATCTTGAGCTCGCGTTTTGGGTACATAATATATTTTGATAAGCTTAGCTTAGAATAACATCCAGTTTATTAAAATATTAAACTTACTTATACTGTACTATCGTTTTTATTGATTACTATAATATTGTTTTAACTTTTCTCCAGGGGAAATAGTTATACAACCTTAATATACACTTGGGGAAGAATCGCACTTTCGGTACAAAAATTATAAAAGTAAATATGCAATTAGTTCTTTTTTTATACAAAAAATTGCGAATTGCAATATTACAATGTACCTAATATTTAAAATAATTTCTTGGTATTTCTTATAATTGAAACTTAACTTCTACAAAGCGGTAACATATTGTATAACTTTGGCATTCAAGAAATTTCTCGACGTACATGAATAAATAACTTTTGCGTTTGGGATGGAATTTATCTGTTTAATTTTATTTAGCGAGTTTTTTTTATAAAAAAAATATTACTATATATGAAAGCCCTTTGTATATAAGAAACGACGTCCTTCATCATGACCTTAAGGTCGAAGGAAAAAATTATTCAAAATTATGGAGAAGCTTATAAGCTGAGACTTCACCATCTGGTAATATTTAATATGGCCGCCAGTTGTTAAGTTTAATATCTTATCTTTAAAGAAATTATAGAACAACAAGTTAACAGCAATAGTAGTAACATTTTTTCTCCGGAATACTCTTCGCTGGAACGCAATTTTTTTTTTATTGAATAGGAGGACAAACGAGCGTACGGGTCATCTGGTGTTAAGTGATCACCGCCGCCCACATTCTCTTGCAACACCAGAGGAATCACAAGAGCGTTGCCGGCCTTTAAGGAAGGTGAACGCGCTTTTTTTGAAGGTACCCATGTCGTATCGTCCCGGAAACACCGCACAAGGAAGCTCATTCCACAGCTTAGTAGTACGTGGAAGAAAGCTCCTAGAAAACCGCATTGTGGAGGACCGCCACACATCCAGATGGTGGGGATGATATCCTAACTTGTGGCGTGTCGTGCGAAGGTAGAATTCGGCGGCGGGAATCAGGTTGAACAGCTCTTCGAAACACTCCCCGTGATAAATGCGGTAGAAGACACACAATGAAGCGACGTCTCTACGCAACGCCAAGTGATCTAGCCGTTCACAGAGCACTGGGTCCCCGACAATTCGAGCTGCTCTGCGTTGCACGCGGTCAAATGGATCGAGCTGATACTGGGGTGCGCCAGACCAGAGATGACAGCAATACTCCATGTGTGGCCGGACCGGCGCTTTGTAGAGCGCTAGAATGTGGGCCGGCTTGAAGTATTGCCGTGCTCTATTGATGACGTCCAGCTTCTTCGAAGCCAATTTGGCTTTGCCCTCCAGATGGCCACGGAATTGGCAATCGCTCGAGATTTCGAGACCCAGTATTCCGATACTAGGCGAGGCTTTTAGGGAAGTGTTGTCGAAGAGCGGTGATACGGCAAATGGGGATGTTTTAGTGGTAAACGCGCAAACTTGAGTCTTCTGGGGGTTGAATTGGACAAGGTTCAATTTACCCCATTCCGCGACCTTCTCGAGAGAGGACTCGATAGAAGACACAAGTTTCTCCCGGCACTGGTGGACGTTTTCCCGAGAGAGACTTGCATGGCCCGTGTATACGGCATCACCAGTGCTGTCGTCTGCATAGCAATGTATGTTGGAGGTGTCCAACATATCATTGATATGCAGAAGAAACAGCGTGGGAGATAGCACACAGCCTTGGGGCACTTCAGCGTTCACGGGCTTGGGATTCGAGCAAAAACCGTCCACAACGACTTGTATGCTACGCCAAGTGAGGAAGCTGGAGGTCCACTTGCATAAGCTCTCGGGAAGCCCAAATGATGGAAATTTTGAGAGGAGCGCCTTGTGCCATACGCGATCAAAGGCCTTCGCTATTTCCAGGCTAACTACCAGGCCTTCCCCCTTGCTTTCAATAGCCGCCGCCCATTTATGTGATAGGTATACCAGAAGATCACCTGCCGACCGACCATGGCGAAAGCCGTATTGTCGGTCGTTGATCAACTGGTGACCCCCTAGGTATACTAAAAGCTGGCGGCTAATTATGCTCTCCATGATTTTGGAGAGCAGGGGGGTAATAGCAATAGGCCTGTAGTTTGCCGGATCAGAACAGTCTCCTTCTTTTTGGATCGGATGGACAAGGGCTGACTTCGATGAGTCAGGGACTACGCCTTTGGAATAAGAGTGCCAGAATACACGCGTTGGCACTGGCGTCAACTCAGGGGCACACGTTCTAAGCACGATTGGAGAAATGCCATCCGGCCCGCTCGACTTCCTGACGTCCAACGAAAACAGAGCTCGCTAACAGTTTTCTGTCTGAACTATACTTCAGGCATAGAGCTCTGACACCGCGGGATGGTCGGCGGTGTTTTTCCGTTGTCATCAAGAGTCGAGTTGGAGGCGAAAAGAGCGCACAGTAGATCGGCTTTCTCTTACCCAGTTATTACCCCAGTCATCTTCTGAAGCGTAGCGGCTTATTTCTTTTTCTGAATCTGTGCTGTAGAGCTTGTCTCGACAAATGATTTCCTTCTTGGTCGGTTACCTACAGCGACCTCGCAGGCGCGCCGAATAAGAACCGTAGGTTGATTCACCTAGAGTATGAATTCTTAGTCATCTTAAACATCTTCAAGAGCAACTTCAATAGGTCGCTTTTTATATCGTTTAGGATTTAAATCTTTACTTGCGTATGTTGGTACTTTAACGGGATCGCATAATTTAACAGGCTTCGAACAAATATCGAATTCTATTGATACATCACGAGGACATCTCATCAGAAAGTTGTTAGAACCCATGAGTTTCGAATGTTCTTGATCCTGCATTTCATTCCTTTTGAAAGCAGAAACCGGCAGTTTTCTCACCTAATAGACCATCATGTAAGCCCCAAGGGTATCCAGCTCCTTGACTATATAGTGCAGTGAAAAGTGGAACTAACATGTACTAAGTGTTCAACACAAGAACAAAAATAAATCGTGGTTTCCCCTCTAGAGACAATAAGAATAGTGCTAATGAACACTTAATTTTTTTTAATGAAAATAAGGGACGGGGCGAGCAGGATGTTCAGCTGCTGATGGTAATTGATACGCCCTGCCCATTACAATGCAGCGCCGCTCAGGATTCTTGATAAACCCAAAAATTCTGAGCGGCACTACAACTGCGCTCGTAACTTTGAGACATAAGATGTTAAGTCTCATTTGCCCAGTAATTTTACTAGCTACGGCTCCCTTCAGACTGAAACACAGTAATGTTTACACATTACTGCTTCATGGAAGAAATTGTACTTATAATCTAGCCGGCATCCTGTGCAAAGGAGGCTTCCACTGGTAGTTTGACTATACTTAGTAAATTAAATTAAATTTCGTATCAAGCTAAGGCATAAAAAACAATATTAACACAACAGAAAGGAATAAAAAACAATATTAAATCGTACCATATTTTTTTTATTATTGTCTGAGGGCTTTCGCTCTATTGCCAATCTATGGTATCATTAAAATTAAAGCCATTTATGTTATACTAGTAATCTTTATATTTAACACATTTGTTACGTACATTTTCCTGGTTCGTGTTGTAAAAGCATCGCAATAAGAGAAAAAGACTTAACTTACGGAATTTTGTGTTATGTAATTTCACTACAAATTTCGCAATTGTAGTGCCGCTCAGAATTTTTGGGTTTTTCAAGAATCCTGAGCGGCACTGCATTGTAATGGGCATGGCGTATCAATTACCATCAGCTGAACGTCCTGCTCTGTCCCTTATTTTCATTTAAAAAAAAACTAGTCATGCCGCCCTTGAAACACAATAATAATAATAATAATAATAATCATTTATTTCGGATTACATCCATATTTGTTAGTACAATTTGCAAACTTACAAAATAGTGTTAGTAATTACTTATTAAATCACATATTTAGAAAATTAATAAAATAAAATAACAGGCTGGTCCGGGTGGACCTCCCGATGATGACGGTAAATTACTATACGACTGCATGCAGCCGTATCCAACGATCCAGCATCGGGGAGTCCCACCGGTCCGACAGCGCATGCAGTATGGTGTTGGGACTGTCGCGCATGCGGCGCATGGTAGAAGCGCACCGCTTGCGCATGATGGCCGCAAAGCCATCTGTGTGAGCTGCCGCGAACATAGCGGAGGCGCTGCAGTGGCGCGGCAGTCCCATCAGCACCCGGAACGCGTTATTATATTGAACACGCAGATCGCTGTATGTCCGCAGTGTGTAGTTAACCCATAGGCTGCAGGTGTAAAATGACTGACAGTACGATTTAAAAAGCGCAACTTTAACAGTCTCCGTGCATCGTGAAAACCTGCGGGCCAACATGTTGCATCGGACAGACAGCGCTCTGCGCTCTCTTTCAATATCCATATTGTCATTGAGGTCCTCGGTAACCCAGTGACCCAAATACTTCACTTGCTTAACTTTATTTAGAGCTGTACCACATAAGCTGAATGTCGGAACGAATGTGTATCGCTTTTTATCCGGCCAGAAAATCATTATTTCACTCTTTTTCGCGTTGTATTTGAGCCCGTGTGCCACCGCATAGCACAAATTCTCAGAAGCCTTCGTAAAGCACCAATCGATGGGCTCAACAGCACCATATCGTCTGCGTAGCTGATATTGTTCACGCACACTCCATCAATATGACACCCGACGTCGGAGCTGCTGAGCTCATCGATCAGTCGGTTGACATACAGGCTGAAGAGCTTGGGAGAGGTCAGCCCTCCTGCCTCACCCCGCATTCCAGTCCGTACTCCTCCGAGGCAGAGCCAGCCCATCTTACATAGTACTTTTGCATATTATACCAATGCATAAATAATAGCACGATTTAGGTATAGACGTTTCATCCCTTAATTTATCCCACAGAATGTCGTACGATACAAGATCGAAAGCTTTCGATAAATCAAGGTAGCATGCGTATACTGGGATCTTTCTACTAGTGTAATACCGTACAGTCTGCTTGAGGGCCAGGATAGCACTCTCGGTGGAAAGCCCGGGCCTGAAACCGAACTGCGCGTCGTTTAGCGAGACGTATTTATCCAGATGTTTACCGAGCAGGCTGTCCAGAACTTTAGCGACCACTATCGGTCTATAGTTGTTCACATCTGATGCATCACCAGTTTTATTTTTGATTATTGATACAACTATAGTGCGCATCAGATTATCAGGCAGTTGAGAGTGACCTAAACATAGGGTAAACAACATAGAAAGCACTCTGGGTAAGTGTACACCCGCGTGCTGCAGGTGCTCGATGCTAAGGCTGTCGTGACCCGGGGACTTACCTCTCACCATGCCTCTGATCACCGCACACACTTCCTCTGCCGTAAAATTAACACTACGCTCACTACCATCCTCTGCATCAGGCTCCTGCCGCGCTGGTCCCAGAGGAGAGTGCACCCTGAACTGGTGGGAGAACATAGTGGCAATGTCCCTAGGCTCGTGTACTCCCGCCACGCTAATGGGGAGGCCCGGCTTATGATTCATTTTATTTGTGTTTTTCCAGAACTGACCGAACTTCTTGTGTGAGTGTAAGTCGGCTATAATTTTTATTTGTTGCTGATTATTCTGACACCACTTTAATATTGACTTAAAAGCGCGCCTTGTTTCAAACATATCATTATAAAGACGGCCGGCCCCAGGCCTACCCCCATACAACCAGGCTTGAAAACAAAGCCGAGCCCTCCCATGAGCGCCGCGGACATGCCTATTCCACCCGGTAATGTATCTACCTCTACGCTTTTGGGTAACATTATAACTACATATAGCGGCCTCCGACAGTATACAAATAATATCGTCATACATGCTATCTAATAGGATTTTATGATTTTTGTTACAACACATATAATCTGAGCAGTTTCTTAATTCTGAAGGAAAATCAATTTCACAAAGTCTAGAGTGACATACTTTTTTAAATTTCTCTATTTGAGTCGAGTCACGTTGACCCCAGACTATTCTATTTACACTAACATTAGGTGTCTAAAGCTTAGGCTTAACTAAATTAAAATTACATTGTATAGATACAGGGTAATGATCAGACCAATAAGTATTATATAACATAGAGGCCGCGGACACGGAGTGCCGCGCGGCACAAGTAACAACGCAGTGGTCGAGCCATAGCAGACAGCCATGCGCATCACTGACAAATGTATGACTGTCCGGCGGCATCAATTCCAAATCTACACAAGACCACGATTGTTCCTTACAAAAATTTAAGAGCTCTGTACGAGAATAATGCTTGTACATTATTGACTACTTCATCACTTATAGAAATATTATCAGAATATGTATTGATTTTCATTTAAGGCTTATTAAAAGCGTCATTATTGTGTTTTCGAACATAGCGGCGTCGAAGAGCTAAAGGCAATATCGCTGTGCCACCATGTGCAATAATAAAGTGATTAATGATCCAGGCGTTTAAGGAAAACTCTTTGTTGTACGCCATTTATTTTATACGAAAGCAACCTCACAATCCATTCCTTTGATCCAAGTATCACTTAGAAGTACAATATGGGCCCACGCGAGTTACTTGTCCTTTGTGTGGTGGGCTTATAGGCTGTTAATGCTTTTAAGATTTGAAGAGTTGCTTACGCTTCAGAATTGCATTAACACACATTAACCTTTGTTAGATTATACTGCTTAAAGATTTCAAGTTATTACATCAATATATTATGGTTCAACCTCTTTTTGATAGAATCTATATATGAATTATATCCACCAACATAATTCAACAATTCTGAAATGTTAATTATTGTTCCTACTAATTACTTATTTTACTTTCTTATAAATTTATCTATATTTTAGTATAGTATGTATTATGTGTGTCTATATTTTTGACACTTTTCTTACCTTTTTAATGTACTGTCTTTCTCTTTTATTGTATTACAAATGGTTGCCTGGAAGAGATCACTATATAGTGATAAGGCCGCCATTTGCACCATATGATGTAATTGTGTAAAAAAATAAATATATGCAAGTATTTCCAGTTTGTAAGGCTATTTTTTGATTAAAAGGAATAAAAGGCATTTATTTTCTTAAAATTGATTCGTTTAGAATTCTTTTTGATGTCATTTCTAATATACTAGATACTGCTACCACTTCGAAAACAAATGGCGCTCTGAGAAACTCTCCCAGCATTCTTTTTTTGAGCTCTTTATAGTAAAAATATACAATATTGTACTCTCATTTCTATCGCTATAAAATAATCATTATCTAGTCCCAGGCTATCCGATCACTTAGATATTCAGCTGTGGAGTAGTAAGTAGGACTTACGACAGAGCCATTTTTTAATAAAACATTTAAATTTATATATTATTTTCCTGTCCAAAGCAAACATTTCATAAATATATTTGAGAGTATTTTCATAGAAGTCATTTATCAAGCTTCATTTTTCCTTTTCATTATTAAATTTTTCCAAGGGCCACTTGTTGCTACAAATTAATAAGGAAACAAGTTAACAAAAACTGCAATAAACTTCGCTTAGAGCGCTTAATTTCCGCCATAGCTCGAAGAGCTGACATTAATCAAGTGAATTCGTTCGCCTCTGCTGTGAATTTCATTACAGATTCGGTACAGGCGAGGATTAACATTATAATGAAGGAAAAATGTCCCCGGATTCATCTCGTATTCTCCGCGCAACTTTAAAAGAGTTAGATTATAAAGGCCACTGAAGTAAATGTAAAATACTCTCATTAAATTTAGGTTCGTATATCGTGTTAAGGACCATTCATCGTGTGCTTATATGCAAACTTTTCACAAACTTATATCGAGTCCCTTTGAAGACATTGTCAACACAATAACAATCAGCTCTCTACGGAAACAAGCTTTGCAGAATATTCTCAACAAAGAGAGATAAAATTTCTTTTGTATTTTGTATCCCTCGATATCAGTTTGTTGACCGAAATTTTGTATTTTCAATAATATTTAACTTTCTCGTCTATTTATTTTAATTTGCCATTGGATTTCTAACAATGGTGAAGAAATAATAAAAAATAAAATAAAATGAGCCTTTATTGCTGTTATTTTGAAATTAATTAACAAAACTTATTAAAAGTTTAATAGAGGTAAGAAAATATTATTAACTTAAACTATCTATCTATTGTTGGCATTCTGTTGTTCTCCCCTTGCAACAGCTTGTCTTTCGACAAAGGCCTCCTCTAAGGCTTTGCACTTGTCTCTATCTTTTGCTATACGTAACCATTCTGGGCCCGCTGCTTTCTTAAAATCATTTTCCCATCTCTTTGTCTGTCTTCCTCTGCTTCGTGTGCTTTCTCTAGGGTACCATCCGGTTATAATTTTGGTCCATTTCTCTTTCTTTTCTCTCAACATATGTCCTTTCCAGCGCCATTTCAATTTTCTGTATACTGTTTGAACTTTTTTGAACTTAGTTATCCCTTTTATCTTGTTTATCTGTACTCCATCTCTTCTACTTATTCCCAATACGCTTCTCTCTATCCCATTCTGACATATTTTGATTTTATTTTGCTGCTGTTCTGTAAAGGCCCAAGTTTGGCATGCGTATGTCAGACATGGCAGGATACAAGCATTAAAAACTTTGCGTTTCTCTGACATTGGCATCAGTTTGTTTTTCATTATTTCACTTAACGACCAAAATCTCTTCCATGCGATAGCTATTCTTCTTTCAATTTCTTTCTGCATGTTCTCTGTTGGTGATACTAATTGCCCTAAATAAATATATTCGTTTACATATTCTAATTGCTGGTTATTTATTTTAATAGCCTCTTTTGATGGAGAATTGCTCATTATTTTTGTTTTCGCTACATTAATAGACCAACACCCTCTAAGGTGAAGAAATAAGTACATTTAAAACGGGAATTGCAGTAATCATGTTAAATGTAATTATTTAAATACATGCGCATTGCGAAAATGGTGCGATACCTTTAAGTCCATAAGTTAAATTAAGTTTATAAAGTATTTTTGAAGGTGCGAAATTGTGAACATGAAAAAAAATTACTTCTTCAGATAATGATCGAAATAAAGGAAAATTCAATTAACAGTATTCATTAACAAGCATTAGAAGGCAATTCTGACTTGGTAATATGGATAAAAAACGAAGGTAATATACGCAGCTGATACAAACGGAAAAAGCTACAAAACACAAAGGAAATAAGCAATTCAGTAAAGCCTGACAGGAAGCTAATCGAGTTTTGAGCGAAAATCTGAAATAATATTTTCGATCATATTTAATAAGTGGAATATAAATTGAAAGAAAAATATCTCAGGAGATATTTTATTAAGTGAATACTATTTTGGGTATTTCTTTAATTATAGGTACGTTACAATAAAACTGACTTTTCTAAATGGTTTTTATAATGCACTATATAATTATTATTTTTTAATGAAAATAAGGGGCGAGATGAGCAGGACGTTCAGTTGGTGGTAATTGATACGCCTTGCCCATTCCAATTCAGTGCCGCTTAGGATTCGCTCATCACCTTGAGACATAAGTAGCTTTTTCAACAGCTTTTGTTTTAACGTTTCGTAAAGATACACAGATAGTTTTCGAGATATAGAAGGCAATTAGTGTCAACACTTCCTTTTCTTTTGCAAAAGCTGACAGCCGAAGATGAACGGGACTGTTGTGAGATTCATAATGGTTGCCGTCTTACGTCTGTATAGTTTTGTAAATTCTATTAATTTAAATTAGTTTTAAATCTATATGCTATAAATAGACTTAACTATTTGCTCTCAAGAACGAGTAAAAAAAGAAGGAATCCGCACCGTGATATTAGCAAGTGAAGCACCGTTATGCTAGTGCGTGTGCGGTTTCGGGGGATACTAGTTACACAATTTTTTCTCCCTTAAATAAACATATATGGCCACAAATACTTATATAGTATCGTTTTTACAC
Organism: Leptidea sinapis; assembly: GCF_905404315.1. Classification (NCBI taxonomy): domain Eukaryota; kingdom Metazoa; phylum Arthropoda; class Insecta; order Lepidoptera; family Pieridae; genus Leptidea; species Leptidea sinapis. The sequence goes on along the minus strand of NC_066288.1, from coordinate 2,509,148 downwards.
TTTTTCACAACGCATGACGGCATTTTTAAAATATTTTAATGAGACGCAAACTAATCTGTCACAAACGATGACAACTCTCATAATGGCCGCCTATCAGCCTGTAATAGTGTAAGTGTGTGCGTGGGGCTATAAATTTACACGTTAATCGGCTTGTTTTGGTGCTACACTGTTATGTAAGGTAACACGGAGTCCTTATTTGTTTACTCTATGATATTTTGTCTTTTTATTTAATCTATGGTTAGAGTTGTCACCTTATCCATGATAAGAAATTGTAACGTGGGTGTTACTTGTTAATCTGAATGATGATGTCTCGTTCTAAGCTAACAATTCGGCTTCTTGTTTCATATTATGTACAGTTTGCGTAATATATGAAATCTCTCTGTGTTTTACTTAAAAAATTCCACGTACTTTGGCTTTTCTGTCATGCCAGTGGGTTGGATTCTTTTACTCTATGTTATGGAGTATTACTTTTTTATTAGTACTTTTAATAGGATATTTGCCATTATGATGTGATATAACGAGTCTTCTGATATTTCGACGTTGTTTCAATGGCATTCATTCCCAGGGCTGTTTAAGATTTCGATCTACCTTCTTTTTCTAATATTTCCATTAAGATGTTTCATTGAGATATAGTGATAATTTAGTCATAATGCATTGTAAAATAACCTTATTAATAAATTATTTGTCTTCTTCTAATTCTATTTTATTATTTTATCTTTTAGAATCTAGATTTAGGTTTAAACTTTTGTGTAACTGTTTTGTTGGGTCTTATAAATTTTCTATATATATAAACTGTACTATTCTATCCTCACTTTCGAAATGCATGTCTTTTACCTTCATTTTTCTCTCGCTCATTCAATTTTCTCTACAGTGAAACCAAATTTTGGAACAAACTTCCCGCCGCGGTGTTTTCTGGATGATATGATAAGGTTCACTTTTATAAAAGGCGCTTTCGACGTTTTTGTAATTCTTCAGATCTGTTAGAGAGAGAGAGAAGTACATTATAATTTATTTAGTTTCATGATTTAATAACTCGTTAGTAGTAAAATAGAAATACTGTATTTTTAAAGATTAATCATATCAATAAATCAAATCAAATACAAATCACTTTATTCGTGTAGATCAAAGAAATGACACTTATGAATGTCAAAAGTTTTCTTCCACTTCTGGAAACGTTGAGCTTTAATGAGAAGAAGTGGCCAGAAGCTCCTTGCCACTCTAATAAATCAACATTTATAGCTTCATCGTTTTATTAATCATTTCAATTACAATAAATGTAACGACAACAATAACAAAAATACTCAAACGTCAAATTCTTCAAACGTAAGTAGAAGTAAATGTAAATTAATAAGTAAAAACATAAAGAGATATTAAGTATTGTATCGTAGCAAATATTATTGTTTTCATAAGGCTTTACCAAATTTCCATCTGATTGACACAGGAGTGTTCAGACTTCGGAACAGCAAAGTAAAAGCAATATAGGTGTCTGTCGGACCTTTATACGAGGAGGCGAAGGCTTACCCTCATGGGGAAATGTTCAATATTAACAGATTAACTCGATCCAGCATCCCGCTTCTCGTTTCATAAAATAAACTCAAATATTCCGCTCGTTGCTTACCAACTTTCAACTCAGCAGAGATTTTAAGATGGACGATTGGAGAGTTTGAATTGTAATTTTCCGCTGTATAATCTAGCGTTTGTTCAGTATTTTTTAAAGAATCAATTGGAAAGAAAACTATTCAAATTGAACAAAATCATTACAAAATTATAATTTGCTTACGATGCTTTTTAAATTTTTGTATATGATGAGTCTTTTCAGGTTGTGGTGTCTTTAGCAAAAATGAATACTTGTTCAATTGGCTGTTAATTCCTCCGTCTGTCAAGATATTTTTCAGAAAAACGTTGCCTGGGTTAAGTTAAAAATAACATCAAATACTTAAGTACTGTAAAATATCACGGACCTAAATTTGAGACTCTTTAAGCCTCATTTATTATAATGACACTTGGCAAGTAAAGCAACACTTGGGAACTCAAAGGGAATTTCAAATCCACCTACATTTATCAAGGTTGAGTAGAAAAGACTAACCAAGAAGTATCAAGTTTTAGTGCCTACGACATATTGATAACAATGTTGTCCACTCGCATATTTGATCATTAAAAGGTTCAACGACTTTCTATAATAGAATATCTATAATATCACACTGTTTATTCTTGTTATTTCTTACCGATGAAATATATATTCCTTGATACGAGAGGCTACCAACAGATCAAGATATTTTAAAATTATGAACTCTAAATTATAATTTTAAAAGTCTTAATGTGATAATGTTTGTAATAATGCCATTACCACAGTGGTAATTTATATTAAATCCTTTACATAATGTTACTAATTATTTAATTCATTTATCAGTTCTATATTTCTAAAATCTGTTTTATTTATGTTTCAACCCTTAGTTTGACTTAATTAATAACTCATACTTATCTTTTTTTATGTGAATAGCATAGTTTGAACGCGCGCTCTAGGAAATTAATGGTATTTAATATAGATTAACCAACCAGAACATTTAACTTATTTATATTTGTGTTATATTTAATGGATTAAAAATACTATTGCGTCATCTTAACAATGAAAATTAAAAACATGAAATAAGTTTCACTTGTTAAAAGGAATGCTGTTTGGTGAAGTTTTGTTTGATTCTCAGTAAATTAACTTCCTCGTTCTGTAAAAATACTCTCTCATCACAAATTCGTTTGTGTTCGCAAATACATTAATTCAATTGGCTTACAGAGATGGATAATTATATTTATTGTGTTAAATAAATTTGAGAAAAATACATTCATGGGTTGGTAATGAAATATCTCATGTTAATAATGTAGAGAGAGAATCGTCTGGCCTAAGAGAAATTATCACAGATTTTTGGCTTTGCGGAGAAATTGTGCTACAGTACTCGATGATATCATTAATAATAAATAAATCATTAAATCATAAAGTTCAGGAATAATTCACAGGCTGAAGCTTACATTTGATCAATAATCATTAATATAATCAATAACAAAATCAAACATATCATAAACTTGTATATAATATAAAAATATTATTTAACAAATATTTATAAATTAAATTATTGGCACGGCGACAATTCTCGAAGTATTCATTATAAGGAAATTGATTTAGAATAAAAACTTTTAAAATTAATGAGTATTAAAAAAGTTTATGATAAGTGTTAAAATCAGGAGCTAGTTAGCAGAAAAGTTTAGGTATTAATCCCTTACACGAATTAAAATCTAATTGCTCATAATTCAAATTGAAATTCAAATTAAAAACACTTTATTCATGTAGGTCACGGAAATCACACTTATAAATATATATAAAAAAAAATGTTTCTTATTGAATTTACCGCTACTTCGAAAAGGGTTGAGCTAATGAGAAGAATTAATTGTTTTACAAATCATTTCAATTACAATATATGCAAAGTGACGCAACAAAAATACTCAAATGTCAAAAACTGAAAGGCCTACACGAGTAAGTCAAAAAAAGAAAAAAAAAGTAAATTAATACTTATAAACACAAGAGTTATTGAGTATAGTAGATGCATCAATCCACACATACTGTAAATAAATATAAATATATTTATATATCATAGGGAGTGACAATAATATAACATACTTATTGCAATAACACTTGCTAAACGTCATGAAGCTCGGTAACAAGGTTATAACAAACACTGAAGTGTTTGTAATTAATTTTTAATAAAGGCATAAAAGGGATTTATTTTCTCAATATTGATTACTTTAGAATTCTTTTTGATGCCATTTCCAATATACTAGATACCGCTTCGGAAACAAATGGTGCTCTGAGAGAGAAGCGGCGCAAGGAACACAAAAATATGTTGGTAGTTATCAAGTCCAATTGCTCGTTCAGGAATATTTTCCGTACCCACTTCTAACATGAGCAATCTTATACACAGCGCTACGAAACTAATTTCGGCAGACAAGATAAAACTGACCAACAAAGCACTCTGTCAGTCTGTGTGTAGTGTTAATATCATGTGTATCAGGGTGTCCGCTCAACCCGCCGCAACAAAAACTTCATTTATTTCCGACTGGAAGGCGCAGTAAGCCGATAAGCTTGGTAAGAGCCTTATTGGGGTCTCGAAAATTACTCGAAGCTTTATGTTGACCACTGACCTATCTTCTTCAATTTGCACTTTCTTAATAGTCATAATCTTATATCTTTAAACGAGCAATGGTTGTATATAAATATATAATATCCGGACCACCGAGCTTTGCTCGGGTTTTTAAGAATGTACTAAACTTGAACAAAAAAAAACTAATAGGACATCTGGATTCAAACCGGGGTCTTCGGGAACCGGGAGCTACTATAGAAAATCGTTGGAGCCGTTTCCGAGATTCAGGTTATATATATAACGCTCAAACGATTTTAATGAAATTTAGTATACCTACCTACATGTAGTTTTGGGGGCGAGATATCGATCTAGCTAAGTTTAAATTTTAAAAAATTTCGTTTTATCCGTGTTTTAATGAGAAACTGCTACGATAACATTAGAATACAAACGTAAATTTCGTCACTATATACAAGACTATAATAGCTCAGATGGGACATTGGATGATCCGGAAAACGGTAGACCCCGGTTCGAATCCAGATGTCCTATTAGTTTTTTTTTTGTTCAAGTTTTGTACCTTCTTATAAATCCGAGCAAGGCTCGGTCGTCCAGGACCCAGGTATATAAGTAAATAATAAAATAAACTAAGTAAATATTCGTACATTATAAAGGTGAATGCGCCCTATGCAAATATTTTTCCAACCAGCGCTATGTGAACGGCTGGATCACTTGGCGTTGCGTAGAGACGTTGCTTCATTGTGTGTCTTCTACCGCATTTATCACGGGGAGAGTTCCGAAGAGCTGTTTAACCTGATTCCTGCCGCCAAATTCCACCGTCGCACGACACGCTACAAATTAGGATATCATCCCCACCATCTGGATGTATGGCGGTCTTCCACAGTGCGGTTTTCAAGGAGCTTTCTTCCACGTACTACAAAGCTGTGGAATGAACTTCCTTGTGCGGTGTTTTCGGGACGATACGACATGGGTACCTTCAAAAAAGCGCGTACACCGGCCGTTAAAGGCCGGCAACGCTCCTGTGATTCCTCTGATGTTGCAAGAGAATGTGGGCGGCGGTGATCACTTAATACCAGGTGACCCGTACGCTCGTTTGTCCTCCTATTCCATAAAAAAAAAACAAGCCAAAATACATCACAAGTTTGTTATGGGTAATTGTATTTGTAAAATGACTGACATTAATACAATATTTATTTTCAATGTCATATTATTTACGTTAGAACTTTGTTATGACTTTGTGCTACTTTTCATTTATATTTTGAATTTATTCCTAAAAAGAAAAACAGTACGTAAATAAAAAAATTGAAATTGTTTATGTCTGAAACGGAGGCCACTTAAATAAAACCCCTAATTCAGTATGGCGAAGACAGCTTCAATTATCTGTAAAATAATACAAGATATTTTTATCCAGCGAACAACAGAAATTTATAAAATTGTTAACGTAGAAATGGTTTAAGAAAATTCGTCATGGCTAATGGTATAATTTATGTATTTTTATTGTGAGTGTGTTGGTGACTTGCGGAAGAAATAATGAATTCAAAGATTTGGTTTTAAGCAAATATATCTATACAATATTATCTATATGATACATAATATATCTTAATATATATACAATTTCTTTTGTGCGTTTGTTGTAACTGAACTTCTCCTAAACGGCTGGAGCGATTTTATTGAAACATTCTGTGTGTCTTCAGGTGGATTCGAGAATGGTATAGATTCACAATTGAACAACCTCCTAAACGGCTGGACCGATTTTGATGATTTTTTTGTGTGTTCCAGTGAATTTGAGGTTGGTGTGTGTCTTCAGGTGGATTCGAGAATGGCTTAGATTCACACTGAGCTACCTCCTAAACGGCTGGACGGATTTTGATGATTTTTTTGAGTGTTCCAGTAAATTTCAGATTGGTTTAGATTATCAATTCCATTCGTATAATATAATTCTACTGCTCATGTATATATTAGTGTACTCCTCCTAACTGCTGGAACAATTTCTCAAATTTAAGACATGTGTACAGGACAACGTCTGTCGGGTCCACTAGTCTTCATATTTGTAATTCTTCTGGACTGATTCAAATGAATTTATTTATGTGTATTCAAGTGGATTCGAGGATGGTTTAAATTCACAATTGAACTCCCTCATAATCGGCTGGACCAATTTTGATGATGTTTTTGTGTGTTCCAGTGAATTTGAGAATGGTTTAGATTCTCAATTCAGTCCATATATAATACTCCTGCCCATTTTAGTGAACTCCTCCTCCCAACGGCTGGACTGATTCTTCAATGACGTGTTTACGGGACAACGTCTGTCGGGTTTGCTAGTATTTATATATATTGATTCGTTAATTACAAATTGTACATGATGAAGACATCGTATGCACAAAATATTTCGATTTAAAAAGACTGATAGTCTAGTGATATATTTCATAACAAACCAGGGTTGCAGCTTATATTCCCGCGGGTAACATTGTTTACTTTTGCACCCTCTTGGTAATAGGAATATTTACTTAAAATATTCCGACTTGGCAATGAACCACAGCTTGCATAAGTAAAATAAGTCCAACGAATTGCAATCTCTGTTTGTGAATCTTCCTGGTACTCGAAATAAAGGATGGCGTATTTAAGGACGAAATACCTGTGTATTTTTTTATAGAAGAGGAGAACAAACCAGCGTACGTGTCACCTGATGTTAAGTGATCACCGCCGCCCACATTCTCTTGTAATACCAGATGATTGTAATCACAAGAGCGTTGCCGGCCTTTATTGATAACCTTTGATCAAATGAGCATGCAACTCATCAGTTAGGTATTGAACGAAATAAATAAAATATTAGTGAACTTAAAATTTTACAAATATTCATTTAAAATAAAGTAGATCTATTGCATCCATTTTATTTTAAAGTTTATTGAATCAGGCGATATTTTGCGCTATTTATAACCAAGATCCTAAAGAATCATTAAGAGAAAAATTTAAAGAAATAAACATTTTGACTGTTGCTTTTCAATATATTCTTGATAATGTTAAACATATAGATGTTTATAAGCACATTGAGGAATTTGCTAAAAACTGTGACAATCATAATGTTAACACGAGGAACAAACATAAACATGTTATGCCTACTAATCGGGTAAGTCCAGTTAGTAAGTGTTTTATTGGGCAACGTATATGTGTTATACAAAACAAATGTGTTACGAAATTTAAAAGAATTGGTAAAAAACATTTGTGTGGGAAAGGTTACTATAGCATAAATGACTTTCTTATTGATACCACAGACTGGGAATGAAACGAACACCCTCAGGTTCTATAATTAGTAAGCTAGGTTTCTTGCGCTCGCTTCTTCTCAGGCAGTCTATTTTGAATGGGTGGTAGTTTTTGATGTTCAAAAAGTGATTTTGAATCCTATTTTGAATAAAATATTAGAAATTGAATTGAATTTTGCGGATATCCATAATTATCCAAATACTGTGAGTTTTCTTGTGTGTTGATTCCGCTAAGATTCTTCTTCTATCAATTCGACACGTGTTTCGCCTCTGCACGAGGCATCCTCAGGAGATGTTGACTTAGGCCCTAATTCTTTTCAGACTACGTCTCGTGCCATAATTTGGAAAGTCACCATCTCCTGAGGATGCCCTTGAAGAGGCGAAACACTTTATACCGACTTTACAAATAAATATAAGAAAACATAATATTGTGAATTCTCAAACCGAAGACACATTGGTATGTGGCGGGGAGGATCGAACCGGGGATACCGTGGTGTGAGTTCACGGTTCCACTTATTGCACAACTGATTCTATTTTAAACTAATTGTGCTATTTTTTTATTTATTTGATATAGCTTTTTATATATAGCTAACTTACTTTACTTAACGTGCCCGGCAGTTGAAGTTAAAGTTTGAAGATGAAATAAAGTTACCTTTTGTCAAAAGCTTAAGTTAATAAGTATGCTGTGCAGCTAACGAACAACAATGTGTGGAGAATTTTTAATTATTCTTTAAAATAACATTTGAAATAATAATAATTAGTTTTATGTAAAATATAAATTAGTTAATGTTAAAATAAAAATCATGCATCATACAATAAGAGCTATTAAATATTAAGATTTTTTATATCTTAGAAATAATAATAATAATCACTCGAGCCGATTTTAACTGAGCGAGCGTTACTTAGTTAAGCGCGATGGCTGAATCTCATTCAACACCAACAGAATAAAGTGCTCTAGATTGTCTGAAGATTCCATGGAATGGTATAATAATCAAACATAGTTATTCGTCAAAACACTGATGCATTAGCCCAAAACCGAGTCTTCTTTGTATTACGTTTCACGTTTCGTCAAAGCTTGCAGCGGTCGTCTCCTTCCCTCAAATACGTGCGAGGGGAACGATTGCTGGTCCATGCGTCAAATCGTGAACGGGTGCTACTTGTGGTGCCAGGTCAACCTGTTATAGCTAATAAATCATTGTATTTGTTGGATGCAATTACTAATTGTGACAGTAATCACGACAATCATGTTAAGGAATCATCACCTTACAGAAACAATTCAAGCCCTAAAGGTCGATGCATGCAATATATGATAATTTATATTAATATAGTAAATTATATATTACTTTTTATGAAATAATTTATATTATTTAGACAAATTAATTTGTCATGTATATTACAGCCATTGTATACCTCGTCTTGCAATAAATACTGAAACAAAGAAAAAAAATCGATTGCAAATAACATTTATTACTTTTACAGTGTGTTAGTTTAATACATAAATATATAACAATTTAAAATATAAAAAGGTAATTCGAAGTGGTCTACATTGGCTACAATTCAGTCCATTAAACGTTGAGGCCAGTTATATGCGGCCAATAGATGCACGCACTCTTTGTACAGATTGTTTTCTTCTTCGTCGTTACACTCTTGACAGAGCGGTCGTGATCATCAAGAAGTGGAATCTTTTAGGGCAGATGTGATGCGCCCCACGAGACTTCGCCACTTTTCCCTGCTGGCCGACAGTCTTGTGCACTCATTCAATGGACCGCCCACAGCGGACTTGGTCGGTCCATCGCATGGGTGACCGTCCCCGCCCTCTGGTACGCTCCACTTTGCCCTGAACGACAAGGCGCTCAATGCATTCACTCTCGCGCCGGGAGACGGATTGTTTTAGGGACTCCAAATTATCATGGCATTTAGAGCAAACTGACCATAAATCAAAATCCAGCGGATAAAGATCGGGAATAGAATACGGCCTGTCTTCAGCTCTGATGAAATCCGAAGCGTCCTTGCTGAAAGGACCATTCTTGGTTATTGAATATCGTGTTGTTAAGGAGCTTCGCCACCTTCTCAAGAATGCTATCTTGATACACGTCTTGTGCCGATGTTTAGGTACCTTTTTCACAAAATTATAGTTCAGTCACTCCTTTATAGCTAATACCCCACCAAACCATCACTGAACTCGGATAGTGCCCGCGTTGCACTCTGTCGACTAATTGGGAAATTGTTAAATTTTCTCATCCGACAACAAAATTTTTCTTTGCGTACGGCTTCAGTAGTTGTTTCAATTTCACCACCCTATTCTTATTTACACCCTATTTTAAATTATAAGTTAAGAAATGACCAGTACGTGTTTTATAGGCTGCAAGTCCTAAGTCATCTTTTAAAATACGCAACATGGTTCCAGGTGCTATCTTCATCTCCGAAGATGAATCTTTTGCTTTAGGACAGAATTTCTCCGAATTCTTTCCTGTACTGTTTTGACCACCTTTTTCATACGAACACTACGTGGACGGCCAGATATTTTACTGTCACAAGCAGAGGAGTTGAGATGAGAAGATACTAGAACCAACCGTATTGAGAGTTTTAAAAATTGGATTTGGCTCTCTTTATCACCCCACTCCATTTCAATACATGGGGTACACTAAAAGTTATGCACTTCTGTCTAATCAAAACTATTTGAATTTTGAATGTAATATTTTATGAAACGTTGCAACCTTCTTAGTAATAAAAAAAACAATTAACTAGATATCATTTGTCAATTGTTTTTTATTACACATCAAAGTTCTATGTACGCAACGAAAATGGAATTAAGTCGAAAAGTTTTTAGAGCGGTGATTTTTATGATTTTAAAAGTTCTCTCTCTCCGCAAGACTGTGCCGCTCGTCTTAAAAATGCTTTTGGGAGAGAAGCACCTATGAATAAAGATACAACGTCAGTGAGTGATTTCAAAGTCATTGATTGTTTTATGATTAAAGCATGAGTTATCAGATATATATAACTGATTTGCTGAATGAATGTAAAAGATAACAGTTGTTCCTTATGTCCGAGCACTAATTGTATTAAACATGATTTGTCCTGTCAAGCCCACGTCGAATAAATGCGATTCTCCCATCATTTTCATCAAGATCACTGTTCTAAATACCCTGAAAATTATATGGATGAACAGACCACACATGGCTCATGAAATGATAGTGCTTTCAATCTTCAGACCATACTTAAATGACGTGAAGACGGTGAACCTGTTAAATATAAATCTACCGAGAAATACAAGCAATGACACGGTGAAATAAACGGATTGTGCAAGTAAGCTAAATGTCACAGTGTTTATTAAATTAAAAATGAAATTGATGATTCCAATTTATTATATTATCTCGGCTTATATCACACAATATGAACGTTTTATGAGTTTAACCTGACACAGTGCGGCTTTATATTATTTGTAATCTGCTGAATAAATCACTTTTAAATATTATTGTACAAATTATTACTCTATATACTTTATCAGTTTAAAAAGTAAAATAGATTCGTTCATAAGCAACATAAATGGTGGAACAATTTACTTTTTACTTTTATAAAACTTTTTTATAATAAAATCCCTGAAGAAATTTGCAATCTACATTTAAAAAAGTTTAAAATATTTGTTAAACAGAAACTTTTAAAAAAAGGTTTTTATACAATTAAAGATTATATAACAGATAAAAGTGCATGGGATTAAAGCAATGTAAATAATTTTAAGGTCTGCATACAATTTTAATTTATAAGCAGTAGGACTGTATTATTCTATTATTTGTATATTTTCTTGACTTCTAAAAGTGATGCAGTTATTCTGTTTTGAGAAATAAACTATTTGAATTTGAATGGAATTTTATGTGTCTCTTTGCCTCTTTTCAGATTATCCGGGTGTTACGGGATACATGTACGAGTGGGTTATGAATGTAAGGTTATGCGATAAAACAATTGTAGCTAAAAGATGAACTTAAAAATCATGAAAATTTTTCCGATCACATCTGTTCTTGGTAATGGATCCGTTTCGTCACTTATAATTTACCTACGAGCCTTTTTCCACGGGATGATTCCATGGCACATTAAAAATGTAACACACGTTGCAAAGATGTCAAGTTTTCTAGTTAAATAGTTCACTGAAGTACGAAATAAAACGTGTACACAAAAAAAAATTAAAACAAAATTATAAGAACGATGCGGGACTCGAACTCACGACCTCTCGCGTTCCGTGCCACTCGCACGGAACTCTTTCAACTGAGCTAAACGTTCAAGTGACGTATCGTCATAAAATCTTGAATGCTTTGTGTTATGCTATGTCTCGCTGTACATGGTAAAGGCAATATGCCAAAAACATCTAATTCCAATATTTTTTCTCTGTGTTTTCTAATGTTCTTTTGCAATTGTGAAATACTTTTATAATTGCGCTTGTTTTCAACAACAAATTCCCTAACACAGTATATATATTAAAAATGTCACAAAAATACCCTCTTCAAAGAGATGTCAAAAATCAAAACTAATAAAAACATACGAAACGGTAACATAGAAACATTAACTCAATATATTCCACGTTGAAGTCAAAGTTAACGTATGTTTCGTAAAATATTTTCACAAGAACATTTCAAAACCCAATTATTATTGAAAATTGACCCGTCTCGACATCACTTGGCTTCAATTTGTATTTTAGAAATCGTTTTCGGAAGTATCTTAGAGAAGGTACTTATCATATTATAGATAGGTAGATATATCACGCATTTTCTTATTAATTTACCATAAAAATACAAACAATTCTGCAATATTTTATTTTGCAATGTAAAACCTTCACAAAAGCTTGCCATGGAAGCTTTATGGAACCAGGTTATTTTATTATTTTGCCTGTTATTATTGGAAAATGAAAATAATTACCCATGTTTATTTTCACTTATACAAAAAATATTATATATTAGACAAAAGTTGTCGTAAAATTACAAATACATCGGAAAAGCTCTTAGCTTGTTAGCCCAATAAATTAAAAAATATGTTTATTGCAATAGTATTATAGTTATTTTTACACGAATGTGGGGTTATAAATGATAATAGTATCTCATGAGTGTTTTAATACCTAATTATCAACAGTCGCATACAAGACATAATCTACACCCATAATATGAATCCTCTATAAGAGATTCTGAAACAGTTAGCTTACTGCTACCAAAAAAGGCCTAGTTACCATAACATCATCCATGTTATTATGAAAACAGATGATATAATGTTGTACTGAATTTCATTACAAAACACTCGTTTGGATGATGTAATGGTTATTAGGACATTGGGTGTTTTAATGTTGGCAATAAGGTAACTGTTTTAGAATCGTTAATAGAGGATTTAAAGCATGGGGGTAGATAAACCGACATTACCGCATCACTGACACGACACACAAGAATAGCACCTAGAAAGTATATAGCTATTCCGGCCACATGTGAAGTATTGCATCGCAAAGCTGCTGGAATTGTTGGGGACCCAGTGCTCCGTGAACGGCTAGACCACTTGGCGTTGCATAGAGACGTTGCTTCATTGTGTATTAAAATAATCATAAACCGAAACATAAACTATCTCATCTATCAAGTTTGACCAAACAAAATACTGTGACAATCGAACATATATATCGATCGTTCGAACACTATGATACCGGATTTAACACCAAAACCGTTTTAGTTTATTCTAACAAAAACTATGAATTGCTCTAACTGCAAATTGCATAACAGCGTGTTATTTATACTTCAACGCTGTTTTGTTTAAAATAAATACGAGAAGCGGCCATAGTCAGCCAGTTTGTTTAAACTAGGCGAGAATGAAAATTTTTACAAACAATATTATCAGGTTGTGTTGCCTTCACTAGCGTGGAAACAATGAGTTTGAGAGTATTCCCAATAGACTTGTGAAATAAGATATTATATGAATGAAGTTGTAAACAGTATACAGGGCGTCACAAAGTTGTGGGACATGAAGGGAAAGTACCTTAAATATCGTAGATAGTGAAGTTTACTGAAAGAAGACTTTATGTTATTTTTAATTCGTATTTCTAAAAATTACTTGCCTCAATGCTATCTATGGAATGATAATATCGCTACTTTTCGAGCGTCGTCGTCGGCACTAAATAACTTTCTTGAAATTGCACTCAAACATTTTTCGGTGTTCCTTTCTTTTAAAATAGAAGAGTTATTAGTTGATGGCCATTCTTTCGATTGGCATCATAAAAGTAGGGATGTTTTTTCTACATTTAAGTCGGTTCGATTCCCAGACGAGGCAAGTAATTTTTAGAAAATCTTTGAATGCAGAATTACTAACTTTTAAAATTAACATAAAGTCTTCTTTCAGTAAAATACCCTATCTACGATATTTAAGGTACTATCCCTTCATGTCCCATAACTTTGGGACGCCCTGTATAAAAAACAAAGTAACATGTGTGTTAATATTTTGCGAGATAGAATGTAACATAAATAACTAAAGTTGTTTTTTGGTCTCCAATGTACGTGATTTTTATATCATTCTATATTGTAGTAAAAATATTGTTGCCCCTGTGGGTATTAAAGTGATCTAGACTGTAACTTAGTCTGAATAACGACACTTAAGTCTAACTTTGCCTTTTGAGATTAAGCCTCAATTTTATTTTCTTACAAATACTTGAAACATTCAAATAATATTGCACTTTAAGAAAGTGTACTATTTCTGTACTGTAACAAAATTGACCTAATTTTCGAATAGTGGTTAGGTACATGAAGGTGTATGCACATTCAATGCAAACTAACGATAACTATACCTGCCTAGTAAAAAATAAAAATAACTAAATTAAATCATGTTATCTAAAACTGAATGGAATTACAAAATTCTAAAGATTATCAATGTATGTATAACATAGCATATTTCATGGTAAATTATTCATTCAATAACCACACTGAATTATTGTATTTTACGTACTAGAGAAGATATTCCAAAAAATTATAAAGACGAATTAAAAGACGACATAAACACTACCTATACAATCAGTTGTTTTCGCGAGTGAAATTGTCGTATAATTGACTGAACGCACTGTTTATAACTCGTGTTAAAATCAATCATGGTGAGATATAATCTAATATATAAAATTCTCATGTCGCGGTGTTTGTAGATAAACTTCTTCGAAACGGTTTGACCGATTCTCATGAAATTTTGAGTGCATATTGGGTAGGTCTGAGAATCGGACAACATCTATTTTTCATCCCCCTAAATGTTAGGGGTGGTCCACGCCAATTTTTTTTTTAATTTAAATTTATTCAATTATGAGTCAGCATTAAAAAATACATAAGTACAACTTAAAATTTTCACCCATCTACGATCAACAGTTACTTTTGTATCGCGATTTTAATATCGGCAATACAACGTTCGCTGGGTCAGCTATTATATAATAGTTCAAAAAAAGCTTAAAATCATGCTAAAAAGCACAAAATTTTCTTTGGTATTCGAAAATTTCCTAATATTAGATAAATCGGTTAAAGATAATATTTGAAATTTAAAATTAACATCAACGACCAATGAAAATTATATAGATTAACAAAAATCTTATTGTGCAAATTCTAAAATGGAAAAATTATATCAAATTAATATTGTCATCCGTCCTCGATAAATCTACGAAGTTTAAAGTGTACAAATTCGGCCAAATGAGTCGGATACCAACAAACATACATACAGGTGAAGCTAACAAAAAGCATGTAATTATCTAAGCATGTGTTACTATAATTATTAACTCAATGAATTAACATCTGATTATAATTAATTACACGATATGTGTATCGTTTTGTAATATATCTTCAAAATAATAATCTTTTTAAGCCTTAAGAGTGCGTTTCGTTAATCTAATATTAGATCTCAGTGATTTTACACAGGAATCTGTTTCATCAAGTTCACTTGCAATACATAAATGCTTGATAAAATGAGTTATTCAGTAAAAATTACAAATCCTTTGTACTCGCTTCTATCAAACTTAGTTAATTTTAAACTTGTTATGTCGACTTTCTTGTGTTTTAGCTTGCTCGAGGGTAGTGTCAAGAAAAGTTTGAGATAGCAAAAAATACTTTACCTTTTACCTCCTTGTCCGTTAAACGTTTAAGTTAATTAGGCTATTAAGACCCTAGTGTAATTATCTCAGTAAATACTATATTATGTTTTCATAAAATGTCAAATTTCTGTACTTATATTTTATGTTTTTTATGAGCTAACATCAATGTTATCATCGGCTGCTTACGCAGCTGCTCCAGAGATATCTCTATCTTTCTCTCTCTCTCTCTGTCGGCAACACATCTCTTAAACTTTGGTATAGCTGACATCCATGGGCCGCTGTTTTTTACTTTAATACTACATAATAAATGAAACGTTCAGTGATTTGACATGATTTTGAAATAGTTGTAATTACAGTATGACGTTTGGCCACGGTTATCCAGCTAAGTTTGAAAGCGAACAGTTGCTTATGAGTAGTGGATTTCGGTTAACTTCGTTATTTTACAAGATTATAGCCGTCATCTGTCAATCTATCAATGACTTATGAATACGTTTGGTACAATCGAGTGAATCGCTTTTTTCTTAGAGAGTTTCCCTAGGCAGATTGCTATATTCAATTCAATATAGAATACGAGAATTGCCTTGAAATTGCTACAATTATTTATTACCGCTAAAACAATACAACAACCGCTACATGTCGTATCCCCTCGATTTGAGATCACTTCTCCAAATATCATAGATATACATACTCTGCGTTGATATATCGAGCGACGTTCAGTTTCGTAGTTACTTGGAAGAGAAGACTAAATTGGCAACCACGCGTTTTGCAAAGAACTTCTTGTCTTGTACAGCCACTTCGTGGGATCAATTACCGGATGTATATTTCCCAAACCGATACGACCTAGAAACTTCCAAGCTTAGATTATACATACTCCCATAATAAAGACCGGCAATGTCACCGTATAGTGAGTTCTTGGTCGCGTCCAATTTAACATTGCGAAATTACGCTCATAGTGGACAGCAAGACATATCGTGGTGGTGCAGGGTGAGCTGGCGGTGATGATGAACACGGTAGAACTGAAACGTTGGTATTCAATCATATAAAAATTCATCGTGGGTACATTTTGTTACTGGCCACGGTAAGTAAGTGGCAGTGGGCAGGGCGCATAGTTTCAGACAAATGGCCGTTGGGGCAGTAAAGTCCTCGAATGCCGACAACGTACCGGAAGGCGCAGTGTTGGTAGGCCCCCCACAAGAAGGACTGACAATCCGGTCAAGATTGCCGGAATACGTTGGATAAGGGCAGCGCAGGACCGATCGTCGTGGAAATCTTTGGGGGAGGCCTTTATCCAGCAGTGGACGTCTTCCGGCTGATGATGATGATGATGATGACATTTTGTTAGTAATATGATTATTCTTGTTAGTTTTCTATCATTAGCTCAAGTGTATGACATTTAAAATCTTAAAGGCAAACATTTATAAATGTCTACCAGAAACCTTAGAGCTGACTGTACGGTGGTTTGGTTCCGTACAGAGTAAAACACAAGTTAGGCTCAAATGGTATATTGAAACCTTAACTTATGCTATATGGTAAAATGGTAAAATGTTGGTATGGTAATGAGCACGCGAATCGATCGGCGGCTTGTCGCGAACTGGTTACAATATTACTTAGGAAATAACGCGAGGCGACGTAAACGCTGATACGCGAAACGTGATGTACAGTCGACATGCTGTTGACCGTACATGCTGCCACCGCGAGAGAAGAAAGAGTGGTGGTGAAGATGGTACAAAAAAGAAATGGTTATGGTTAGCGAGTGACGTGAGACAAGGTGATAAACAAATTTGCATTATCTAATGGTAACCTTAATGTCTCTAGCCACAGTAATCACTAAAATTATGCCTATGCACTACAGGAGAAGTGGATTGGTCTTTCACTTCATCACTACACTTATCACTATTTTTACTAGCACTAGATTGCCCGTGGTTAACTACACTTACACACTGGTCACTAACACTATACACAAACGCTGCGTTCGTCAGACCCCGCGGCTCAGGGCGCGGCGGGTGCGACGCGGCTGGCCCTGCGCCAGCGGCTGCCGGCGCGGGCGGCGCGCTGGAGTCCTGGCGTCGGCTGCGGCGCGGGCACCACCGCCGCACGGCGTACGCGGCGGCCCCGGCCACCAGCACACCCGCCACCACGTATATCGCGACGTAGTGGTGAACGTCGTGATAAGATATACCACCCTTTAGACCACTCTCTGAATTCATTTGTTTTATTTTTGCGCCTATATCATCTAGCTCCTGATCGTAACCACCCATCACTGATGCTGGCTCCGAAATCAGCGACACGAACGTCTTATTCTGGTTAAAGATGTGGTTGATGGGGTGAATGTCTATAGCTGGTATATCCGTCTGTATGGTTAATGTATTGTTCTGAAGCCTCCGAGCATAAATGGTAATGTCTTGTCCTTTCAGAACACAATCTGGACCCAACCTAATAATGCCGCTATTATTAAGATGATTGGAAAACATTTGCTCTCCACAGATGATACGTACTGGATACGAGTCGCAGCAAAAGAAAAAGTATGTATTGACCTCGCTTAGCTGAGACCACCAATCTAGACATTTGGCAGTTTTGGTTCTGCACTGCTTCGTCTCCTGGTCTTTGGAGCACATGACGTCATCATGACTCATATGAGAAATTGGTTTTTCCAAAGGACAAAGTTGTGTCTCAGTATCTAAATGAAGACAATTATTTAATTCTAAGTGTGATATGGTCATAAATGAGTCTCTTCGTAAGTTGATCGCAATGTAATCCGAAACTGGAACTAGGGTGACCATGGTTTTGCCGTTCCGTCTTGGTACAGGATAAATTTTATATACTTGGTAATGGTCTCTACTCACTAATGGTATTCTAATTTCAAAAATAAAATAGTCATTTAGCATTTTCGCTCTGACCTTGAGTAAATGGTACATTTTGGTTAATTCTGTATGCGTGTTCTCTATTGGTAAACTTAAATCGTTGGACAATCTTCCGGAAATAATATTTAATTCTTCTAGAAGCTGGTCGGGTTCCAAAAGATGTATGTTGAACTTCCCAAAGTACACCTCCGAAACAGTATCTAAAAGAACATCCTGCACATTCTTCAAATTCGACTCCAAGCTGTTAGCTGCCATAGCGCATAATAAAAATTCATTATTGTTTTCCACGTCTTTCAATTGACTCTTGACATCATTGGTAGCGTTCTTTAACTGGTTAAGGTAATGAGTAAATATTTTATATTGTTTGTCAATTGAGCCTTGCATCCTCTTCAATACATTATATTCTGCTTCTATTACGGAAGTCTGGTTTTTCCATAGAGCAGCAAGATGGTTTTGGTTTTCCCTAATTAAATCGATGTCCTGAATATACTGCTTAGCGAATTGGTCATCGAGTACACCGAACAGCGCGTGTGCAACATTACCCACAGCGTTGATAAGGCCGCGCCTGCGCCGCGCGTGCCCGCGTGGGAACTGCTGCGTCGACAGAATGTTATTGTAATGCGATAACTCTGTATAACTGTGCTGTAATTGTATTAAAATAGATTCACAATGGTTTCTGACTGACGATTCCTTGCAAATATATTCCATATGATCAATATATTTGGATAACAATTTACTGCCTTGCCAATATGGTTTTAAATCGTAGTATACAACTAGTTTCCATTCGTCCTGAACTAGTCGCATGGTTGATATTTTATCTAAATATAAACTTTGACTGTCGTTGAAGTTTATAGCGTTGTATGCACACGTGGCTGGTGAAAATAAAAAGGTAAACAACATAAGTGCCATGGTAAATAAATTAACAATTCCTCTTCTAGCTCGTCGCTTTGGTTTTGGTAAATCGTCGTTCGACTGGTGTTTCGGCTGGTTATGGTCAGTGGTTTCATGAATTTGGTTACTGTCTTCGTCGTTGGAGTGGTTAATAGGTAAAAGAGATAGTTTGACTACTGGTCGCTTCATAATGCCATTTTTGGTTTTAACAGAGACTACTCGAACTAGCCCATCTTGCCCCGGATGTAGCTGCACGATTCGACCGAGAGCCCATTTACCCGGTGGCAGGTTAGCATCGTGTATAATTACAATGCCGCCAACATTTAAATTTGGTTGTGAACGTCGCCACTTGGACCTAGCGTTCAACTGTGTGAGGTACTCCGCTCTCCATCTCTTCCACACATCTTGGTAAATCTTCTGCACTAACTGCCATCTGGTTCGTAAGTCGTGTTCTGACTCAACAATGGTCAATGTTGGTCCACTGGACAGAAAATGAGAAGGGGTCAAACAATCTAAGTCTTCGACGTCTTCACTCAGCGGGCACAGAGGTCTGGAGTTAAGGCATCCTTCTAGCTGAGCTAGAAGAGTAGAGAACTCCTCGTAGGTGAGTTTTTGTTCTCCTATTACTCGCTTCAGGTGGTATTTCAAGCTCTTCACTGCAGCCTCCCAGAGACCGCCTGCGCTTGGCCAAGATGGTGCGTTGAAGTGCCATTCTATCGACATTTCAGCTATTTCTGCATAAAACTGGGCATTCAATATGGTTTTCAAGTTAACAATCTCCTCTTGCAAAACTCTATTTGCTTTTATAAAGTTCGTCCCGTTGTCACTGTAAATGTGACCGGGCGATCCTCTCCTGGCCGCAAGTCTTCTGAGGGCTGCCAAAAATGCTGAGGCGGTGAGATCAGAGACCAACTCCAAATGTACAGCCTTGGTCGCCATACACACGAAGACGGCGACATATCCTTTGGTACATCTCACTGATCTACCCTTCGCAGACTTGACGTCAACAAAACCAGTAAAATCAACCCCCAAATGGTAAAAGGGGCGGGTCCTGTTGATTCTTGCAGGTGGTAAGTCTCCCATCAACTGGTCGTGTTTCAGGGGGTCGTGCCTTCTACATAGCACACATCTCCGTAGCCTCTTCTTTACAGCATTGTTTCCTCCCAGGATCCAATATTCTTGACGCAGCCAAGCAAGGGTTAACCGGGGACCCCCATGAAAGGTCATCTTATGCGCGTGGTCAATAATCATGTCAGTAAGCAAATGGTTATGTGGTAAAATACACGGATGTTTCATACTATCTTCTATTTTGGCGTTGGTCAATCGCCCCCCAACCCTCAAGAGCCCCTGGTTATCAATAAATGGTTTCAATTTTAATAATTTACTCTTAGGGTTAGGTTGGTTATGGTTTTTAATATATTGTATATCTTCTAAAAATTCTACTTGTTGTATATGCCTTATAATTAAGTTTTTAGCTTTTCTTATTTCTAATATAGTTAAGTAGTTTGTTTTATTAGTATTAAATGACTTAGGTGTAAAACGTAACACCCACGCAAGCACTCTTGAAGCTCGCGTAAAATCGCTGTATCTGCTAATTATACTATCTATAACCTTGTTTTGATATTTAATTGTGTTTACATTTATATTTAATAATGGTTTTTTAAGCTCTTCGCAGGTTGTATATAATTTATTGGTTAATTTGGACTCTTCAAACGATCTTAGCCAGTGGGGACCTATCCACCACATGGAATGGTTAATCAGCTGTTCTGTGGTAATGCCTCTACTTGCGCAGTCAGCTGGGTTGTCCTTTGTTGACACATAATGCCAGCTACTCGATGGTATAATGTCAATGACCTGCTTCACCCTATTCGCGACGAATGGTTTCCATTTACATGGGTCGCCGTTGAGCCAGCCTAACACAGCTGTCGAATCAGACCAACCGTAGATTTTGATGTTGTAATCTGATAGGCATTTACAGGTGATCTTCATGACCTTGGTAAGTAGAACCGCTGCACATAACTCTAATCTAGGTAACGATACATTTTTCTTTACAGGTACGAGACGAGACTTCGAAGCTACTAATACTACAGAAGACTGGTTGCTGGTAATATTGTTGACTCTGCAGTATACAACACAAGCGTAGGCATTTTGTGATGAATCACAAAACCCATGTAATTCAATGGTGTCGTTCTTAGAAGACTGCAACCACCTTGGTATGGTAATATGGCTAATTTTCGTGATGTCAGCCTCTATGGTTTTCCATTTTGTGTTGATGTCAGCTGGTAATTCGTCGTCCCACAGAAGATTTAAGAGCCATACTTCCTGGAAGAGTAGTTTCAACTTGGTGGTAACTGGTGAAAGCCATCCAAGCGGATCAAATATCTTCGATATATTCGAGAGTAAACTTCTTTTGGTGAGTTTACTGACTGGTTCGGAATTCAATTGAAAAGTGAAATAATCTTCGTCGGGATGCCACTTAAGTCCTAATGCCTTGGTTGATTCCTGGTATTTAAAAACATATGCTTGGTCTTCGCATGGTAACTGGTTATCTGGTAGTACATCTGGTTGATTTGACGACCACTTCCTTAGATTGAATCCACCTAACTTAAGGAGATTTATGAGGTCGGAAATCAGCCTCCTTGCAGACTGGAGGTCATGATGTCCATGGAGGAGGTCATCCATGTAGAGCCTGGTAGCCAGAACTTCTGCTGCTTCTGGGTAACGGTGACCTTCATCCTTAGCCAGACGTTTCAATGTCATCATGGCTAGGAATGGTGCGGCCTTGGTGCCGTATGTGACAGTGGTAAGTTGGTATTCTTCTAATGGTTGCTTTTCAGAGTCCCTCCACACGATCTTCTGGAGCGGCTGGTCATCATCATGGACATCTATAAATCTGAACATCTTCTCTATATCGGCTGTGAAGGCTATTTGGTACTGCCTCCACTTTAATATGAGAGTAAACAAATCCTCTTGTAAATTTGGTCCAGAGTACATAAGGTCATTCAACGAAAGTCCAGTCGAAGTTTTCGCTGAGGCATTAAAAACAACTCGCGTGGCAGTCGTCGTGGAATCCGTTCTGATTACACAATGGTGAGGTAAATAGCACTGAAGTATCGGATTACTATTACATTTCTTCATATGGTTTAAATTAATATATTCATGGATAAATTGTTTGTAGTTCTGTTCGATAATTTTATTTTTACAAAATCTGCGTTCTAATTGCCGAAATTGGGCTACGGCTTTGGTTTTAGACTCACCCAATTTTTCGGTAATCTCTGGTTTTAATGGTAACCGTACAACATAACGTCCGTCTGGTTTGCGCGTAGTATGCTGTTGATAATGATGAAGGCAATGGTTATCTTCATCCGTAATATTTACAGAGTTGTCTGAGATATCTTCAATCTCCCAGAACCGCTGTATATCCTGCAAGTCGACCATGACGACGTTGCAATATGTTTGGTTTGGTTTTATGGTACCACTAAGAATCCAACCGAGCTTGGTATTTTGCGCGATTGGTAGTGATGTGCCATTACGAATTAAACCTGGTAAAATAATTAATTCGTAAACTTCAACGCTTAAAATTAAATCTATTGGTCTACTTTTATAAAACTCTGGATCTGCGAGTGGTAACTTTTGTAAATACGGCCAAGCTGGTTTTTCTAATGTTTCGTGTGGTAAATTCCCGACGACATGCTTCATCACATAGGCTTCCGTTTTAAATGTGAAATTATTATGAAGAGATGACACTGAAAGCTGTGCGACTCCCTTACTATTGTTGGCTTTTGCGCCTACTCCGACCACCACACAGTGGCGCTTAATCCTGGGTAGGCCTAAAAGTTGAGCGGCATTCTCTGTAATGAGAGATGACTCCGCGCACGGGTCTATGAGGGCTCGCATGGTATGGTGACAGCCATCCATAGACATAATATTAACTTTAGCTGTTGCTAATAATTTGGGCATGGTTTCTTGTGGGGCATTGGTAACGCATATATTGGATCTTCTAGGAGAATTTTCGATCTCGGTATTTCTAGAAGTAGATGGTGCAAAAGTGACAAGAGCATTATGCAGAAGAGTATTATGCTGCTGGTTACAAAAACGGCAAGTTTTTTCCGAAGAACATTCCTTGTCATAATGGTTAATTAAACAGTTTTTACATAATTTGTTGGATTCAATGACCTTAAGTCGATTCAGCGGTGCGGATTCTAGAAATTGTTTGCATTTAAACAATTCATGGCAACACGTTTTACAGAGTATGCATTTCCGTTGTGGCGCAATATGTACTGGTTTCGTATTGACGTGGTTTATTACAGCTGGTCTTGGTTTAAAATTTCTGTTCATAAAATTATGTAAATGGTTATTGGTATGCTTTTCAGCCCATGGTTTTTGGTATTGGTTTTGGTGTACCTGGGATGAATTTGATTTGTTGAAGTCCTGCTTACGACGAGAGCTTTCTAACGAAGTAAATTTAATTTCTAAAAATTTCAAAAAATCTAACAAAGTAGGCAATTCTTTTGGATTCTTAAGCGACACAATGTAATCATTATGGGTTTCAGTATCTAACTTTTGGCACAAAATATAGACGATCAATGGGTCCCAGTTGGAAATGTCGATGCCCATTGCTTTTATAGAGTTAAGACACTCGTTGGTGGTGTCATGTAACCTTTTGATGACCGCTGCAGATTGATGTTGAATCGTAGGCATGGTTAGTAACAATTGTATGTGAGAATTAAATATTAACCTAGTATTATGGTAACGTTGGTTTAATATGTCCCAGCATACTTCGTAGTTTTCAGAATTGATGCGTAAATGGTGAACTAATTTTTCAGCCTCGCCACGGAGCTTACTTTTCAAGAATTGCATTTTCTGCGCATTTGGTAAAGATTTATTATGGTGAATTGTTTCGGAGAATAAATCTTTAAAACATATCCAATCTTGGTAGTTTCCGCTGAAGGTGGGAATGTCCATTTGTGGGGTTGAACGTTCCCTGTAAGATGACGACCACATCTGTCTGTTCACTGCCTTCTTCATGGTGTTGTATTTCTTCTCCATCTCAGCGAATGCTGTCTCATACTCTTCGTTGTCGAGCAGCCCTTCGCTGTCGATGTCCCAGTGAAGAGAATCGATGACCGACCATCTTGATTGGATAGTTCGTAAAATATCTTCGAACTCCCAGCGGTCGGAGCAGCTTTCAAGGTCGACAGCCTCTATGGTACGGGATAGCGCCTTGAAGTTGCTCTTCTGCTTTCGCAGCATTTCTTCGACCCTACTGGAGTTGCCCTGGTTCGATAGCTTTGGTGCAGGGAAGCTAAAAGAGGGACCCTCCTGAGCGGGAGAGAAAATATCGCGCCTATCTGAGCCCTGCGATAATGGTGTAGCAGGTCTCAGTAATGGTTTGCTGGGATCGCTGGTTACGTAATTAGAAATCATATTCCTAACTTCCTGGTAAAAATCTTTCGTCCGCTGGTAATGGTTTTCCGCGAAGTAGCGATGGTTAGGGTCTTCAAACTCAGCACAAAGCCTAGTATGGTTGGTCTGGAATTCACTCCAGTACGAGTCTAAAGCGTTGAGACGTTTTTCAATATAGGCGGGTGTCTTTCGTTCTGGCCCGTCCTTCTTGAAATTAACACACTGCGTGTTAATCGCGGACATAATCTGGTTTTGGGTGGTTAATAGAGCCTCCATGGTTACGGGTCAAAAGAGAGTGGTAAAGAGTGGTGAGTGATAAAAAGGAAAGATCTTACTTGAAGACTGGTACGTGGTGACCTGGTGTGTCCTCAGCAGTCTCCCCGTTGGTAGTCGCTGGTAGTATCGCCGATCTGGTGAACTGGTTACACTCCACACACAAGCACTTTGGTCAACACTAATTTGGTTCACTACACACGCGACGAATTTTGGTTAAAATGGTTAACTAATGGTACTGGTTAATAGAACGATGGATCACAATGTTTTTGTGTCCTCGAAATGGTTAAAAAAATTCTGGTCACTGGTTAACAAAAGGCCGAAGGACCACAATGTCCTTGGAATGGTTAAAAAAAATTCTGGTCACTGGTTAACAAAAGGCCGAAGGACCACAATGTCCTTGGAATGGTTAAAAAAAAAAATTTGTCACTGGTTAACAAAAGGCCGAAGGACCACAATGTCCTTGGAATGGTTAAAAAAAAAAATTTGTCACTGGTTAACAAAAGGCCGAAGGACCACAATGTCCTTGGAATGGTTAAAAAAAAAAATTTGTCACTGGTTAACAAAAGGCCGAAGGACCACAATGTCCTTGGAATGGTTAAAAAAAAAAATTTGTCACTGGTTAACAAAAGGCCGAAGGACCACAATGTCCTTGGAATGGTTAAAAAAAAAAATTTGTCACTGGTTAACAAAAGGCCGAAGGACCACAATGTACGGTGGTTTGGTTCCGTACAGAGTAAAACACAAGTTAGGCTCAAATGGTATATTGAAACCTTAACTTATGCTATATGGTAAAATGGTAAAATGTTGGTATGGTAATGAGCACGCGAATCGATCGGCGGCTTGTCGCGAACTGGTTACAATATTACTTAGGAAATAACGCGAGGCGACGTAAACGCTGATACGCGAAACGTGATGTACAGTCGACATGCTGTTGACCGTACACTGACTTTTTATTTATACCGCACAACTAGCTTACCGTAACACTGCTACAAATTTTTACTTTAACTTCTGTCACGAAATATTGTGATGATCCTTGTATGATACAAGTGTATTATTTTTAGACTGTGAAATTTATTTATTTATTTATCTATATATATCTTAATTAGGTCTCCAGCGCGGTATTTAAATACTCAAGTTATTTCGCAAAACAAAACAGCCATTAACAGTCATAGGTTTATTGAAATTATACGGAATGAAAGAGTTTGCAGACTTAATATTTTAATAATTTTGTTTTCTTGAATGACTGAAAACTCTCATTGGGCTTCCAAATTCGCCGAATTGCACCTAAGCATGACATGCCATAAATAAGGATATCATCCTCACCATCTGTTTTCACGGAGCTTTCTTCCACGTACTACAAATCTGTGGAGTGAGTTTCCTTGTGCGATGTTTCGGGGACGATACGACATGGGTACTTTCAAAAAAAGCGCGTTTACCTTCCTTAAAGGCCGGCAACGTTGCTGTGATTCCTTTGGTGTTGGAAGAAATGTGGGCGTCGGTGATCACTTAACACCAGATGACCCGTACGCACGTTTGTTCTACTTTTCCATAAAAAAGTAAAACAATTTATGAGTAGCTTTAAGCAAAGTAGAAAATGTGTTGAACAGCATGCATGAATTTAATCAGCTACAGATTGCTAGAGTTGTGTACTTTATTTACTCTGTTCGTTGGCTAAAAAATAACTACTAGCAGTAATATGTTTGTTGAAACTACATGGAATACTTTGCAAGCAAATTATAAACTGCTTTGTCGCTTCCTTGTAAACGTAAAATGCAATGAGTTTAAGGGGATTCCCTTTGGACTGAAGAAATAGTAGCGCGGAAAATATATATTTAAAGTTGGCATTTTTACTCAAACGAAATATTCAACACTCAAATTTTCTCCTACTATAAGATATTTTTGGATCGTAAAATTCAAGAAGTTTAATATACTAAACAATAGGCGTGCTTTTCTGTGAGAGAAACTGGTAGAAAAAATTTAGTTTTAGAAGTTCATGAAGTGTCATCGACCTTATATTTCTGCAGGGATATTTTGGTGCATTTTTTTTTTATATGAGAGGGGGCTAACGGGCAAGAGGCTCACGGGATGGGGAGAGGTGAGGCAACCGCCCATGGACATCCGCAACAACAGGTGTGTCAAGAAATGCGTTGCCGCCCTTTAAGGTGAGGGAAGTATGCTTTTTTCTTAAAGGTGCCTAAGTCGTATCTGTTCGGGAAGACCGCTGCCGGTAGTTGATTCCACAAAGTGTCTGTGCGAGACAAGAAATTTCGAACAAAACGCGCGGTTGTGGAATGCCAGACGACTACGTGACGCGGATGGTACTTTGCACGTAATGTCCGAAGGTGGAATTCGGGCGCTGGAATCAACCCGAACAGCTCCTCTGAGCACTCCCCGTGATAAATGCGGTAGAAGAGGCAGAGAGAACCCACATCTCTACGCAATGCTAGAGAATCAAGCCAATCGGAGATGACTTGATCATCGATGATTCGAGCCGCTCTTCGTTGTATGCGGTCAAATGGAAGAAGCTGGTACTGGGGAGCACCCGCCCAGAGGTGAGAACAGTACTCCAAGTGAGGCCGTAGTGGTGGTGGTGCACCTTGGTCATCCAGAGTCGAGTTGGACGCGAAGAGGGAGCCCAGGAGATCAGCTTTCTCTTTCGCGTCATAAGCCAGCGAGTCATTATCCCTGTGCAGTGGCGGAATGGCTGGCTGGCAGAAGTTTCCTTGGACAGCCTTGGCGAGCGACCAGAACGCACGAGTTCCCGAGGGAAGGCGTGCAAGTCTCTCGCCAATTCTGCCAATGTGCTTCGACTTCGCGTCAGCAATAACTCTTTTGAAGGACCTGGAGGCATGATTGAAGTGTTTTTTAAGTTCGCTGGAATTCACATCCTTAGATACCACCGCATTGACCCAAGCCTGATAGCAGTCCTGCTTTCGGCGAGAGGCCATTTTGCAGGAGCGGTCAAACCATGGTTGGGACCTGCCACCGATAGGCATAGAGGAGGATGGAATGAAGAGTTCCATACCTTGCAGTACCACATCAGCAACAGCGTCAGCAGCGGCATCTGGATCTCCCAGCGAAAAACAGATCTGCCTCCACGGGTAGGATGCAAAACAGCACCGCATCTCGTCCCACTCTGCTGACCTATAGTGCCACACGCGGTGACAGCCTAAGAAGCGGGGCCGTGTTAGGCGCATGATCGGCACGGTGCTCCGGATCTAGCAGTGTTCCGACGATCCCAAAGGAGGGTCAACGGAGACTAGGTAGCCATCCGGATGTGAGGTCAACAGAAGGTCCAACAGTGAAGGTGTATGATCTTGCACATCTGGGATTCGCGTTGGCGCAATAACCAGTTGCGTCAGACCATATGCTAAGGCAAAGTAGTGAACAGATCTCCCTGCATGATCGGTGGTACGTGAGCCTAGCCATTCGGCGTGGTGGGCGTTAAAATCGCCAAGAAACACGATCTCTGCAGTGGGGATCTGCTCCATCACGAAATCTGTAGCCATTTGAATGTGTTCGAGGAGCCGGTCAGTCTCTGCGTTACCGCTATGGGACCTATACAGGCATGCGTAGATTCGCGGATGGTCATCGCAGTCTACACGCAGCCAGATGATGGATAGGTACCAGAGAACAGACATCCTCCCTGACGTAAACGCACAAGCCAGCCCGTGGTATAAAGGAGTGTTCCAAATTATACCCCGGGTAGGAAAAGTAAGATGAATCAGCCAGGGAGGATATCTGTGTCTTGGTTAAAAAGAGCAGGGCCGGCTTCGCTGTCTCTAGGTGAAAGTGGACGGCATTTCAATTTGATCGAAGCCCCCTGATGTTGCAAAAGTCCACAGCGAGTGTGGAGGATGGTGGTTTGAGCCTCCTGCTCTGTTTGCCCCGAGTCAGCGCAGATTTGCCCCCCCCAGATTACGTGGGGCAGCCTGGGCAACCACTGTTAGGTACAGGCCCTAATTGTGGATGCCCAGGGACGGATTCTCCAGGGCTGCATAGCCTGGTACCGTCCTGGAGTAGTCTCTTTTTAGTCTGGGCTGCCATTTGTATTTAGGAGGGGGGGTGTAGGCCTCCGGATACCCCACTCACCGGACGAAACACAGCGGCATAGCCGCTATTTCACGCCGGTTTCGAGTGGGGGAGTGGTATTTCTCCGGGCGTGCCGTCCCAAGTCGGTTGTGTTCGTGAGGACCCAACATGGCACTACCACTCCTACACTACACTCGAATACAACCATTGGTTTTGAAAATTTATTGAAGAAGGCGATTTTTTCGGAAATCCATAATAATTATCCAAATGTTTTGAGTTTTCTTGGGTGTTTAATTCCGCCAATTTTTGCCTTCAAGCAATTCGACACCTGTTTCGCCTCTACATGAGGCATTCTCAGGAGATATTGACTCGCCAAACATTGGCACGAATCGCGTGAAACTCAAAACATGCACTTTTGCTTTAATGTCTTGTGGAAAGAGTAGATGTCGTACTTATGCTGGAAATTAACCACCATCATTAAGGCCATCGGTTTTCCTGTAAATGTGTTCCACGTTTATTTTTATATCGCCATATAATTTCTTTGCGATATAAATACTTTCCAAATTGATTTAGTGTTTATCTAAATGGATACTTTAAATGTATGTAATAAACATAAATTCGACGCAGAAGAAAGTAAAAAATCACTATCGAGTATATTAATGGACCATTTCTTATTAGCCTATACATAAATGATATTGAGTCTTGCTTTAAGGCGACACTAAATGCCAGCGACCTTGAGCGATATGAGTTCACGGCTCATATGTAACAAAGCCAATATTTTCAAAATTCTTATAGCATCTCATAGCAGTATACTAAACAAATGCATCATGCCGAGAAAAAACTTGCAAGCAAAACTGGTAATTCATAATAGTTCTGGAGTGTTAAGTTTAACTAACAGCAAGCATTAGCAACCTACAAGTAAGACTTAAGGGTATGAGTAACAGGATAAAGTAGTGTTCATAGCTCCAAATGCTATATATTCACCACAAAACTTGTCTAAAAACACCTTGTTTGCGTGTTTTCTGCTTACTCTTCGCCTTAAAGGTTCAAGCCACATAACATACGCTGATCACCGCACGATTTAAAATATTTCAACGCCACTTGATTGCGTCACTTTGGTCTATTGCAACAACAATCAACTGCTTCATGGCCCAAACACCTTTCTTTTAATGGAAAATTTAAGACACCAGTGCGTCAAGTTTACGAATTGGTAGTAAATGAAATTCTAACGAACACATCGATTACATTATCAAAAAATCGTTTAAGATATTATCTAATGTTTTTAAACGAGTTCGATTTACTTCAAAATTTTTATAATACTCTTTCGTTCGAAATCATATAGATTCGCTTTTCTTGTCGAGAACTCTCGGTATGCTGTGCATATTTCTAGATTAAGAGATTTTTGCGCTATGAAAAAAAAATCCAAATCACGCAAAAATAGTAATTGGTTGAGACCAGTCTGCCAAATAACTTTTCTATGGGTTAGCTTTCCTTTAGAACATTGTTAAGGCGTCTGACCTGTAACTGTCTGTTGAACATTAAATTACAATATCACAATATCCGTAAATCCAATACTCTTTCATCTTTTGTTTTAAAGCTGAATTTTGACTGAATGGAAAGAGAAGAATTTAACAATATATAGTTGTAACTAATTCGTAGAGGTACATTTTTTAATGTGGAACGATGTAGCTGTCGTGTGAAAAAAGTTTCACTCTGATATCTCGCACTAAGGAGGTTTTACTGTAATCCAAACAATTTACTATTACATAAATGACTTTCTTAATGATACCCCAGTTTGGAAATGGAGCGACCGCCCTCAGGCTAATAAATAATAAGTTTAATTGTACAATATTACTTTGTAAACATATTTTTTGATGAAAAAAAAGCTCCCTGAGGTTGTTGCGCCCATTCTTCTCAGGCCTGAGGCATTCATTTTGGAATGGATGGTAGTTTTTTTGACTTTCAATAAGTGATGTCACATACTATTTTGAATAAAAATATTTGAATTTGAATTAACGGCAGGCCCTTAGGTTAATTAATTAACCTAAAGGCCAGCCAGTGCAACTTATTAACTTAACTTATTTTATTACTTAAGTAATTAAATAATAGTTTGTTACCAATGCGTATTTTTTTGAGATTTCTCAAAATCTACCGGTCCGAATCGGTGCAATTACATTCAAAATCTAAGTTTGGGCATTACACACACACACACATACATACATAGTGACACCCCCGCGAGAGTAGTCAGGGAAGCTTCCTAGGTCCTCAGAACATCTCCTCAACAACCTCAGAAGATCTGATGAGAATCCGATTTTTGCAAAACGGGCTAAAATCAATAACTTAAAGATTTTTGAAAATTTTCTTAGCAGGAAGTTAATAAATACTACGATAATATTATGTAAGTACTACATACAATTTTTTCAATGAAATTTTGTTAGCTTCCTAACTCTGTTTATTAATTTTAGTAATTATGCCTGTTATCATATAAAATTTCCAATAGTAATTCTAATCGATACGCGTTAATATAATCGTTCACGTCACTAATTTTATTGCAGAGATAGATAATTTCATTCATTATGACGTAGTCAATCTGCGAAAATTACCTCTAATATGAAAAGCTAATAAAATTTCGTTTAGTTAATAGATATTACTATAGTTTCAGGGGATTATAATATGATGGTAATACAGGAACAAGGAATGTAACAGGAAATAAAATCTAATATATTAGTCATGAAAAGTTTGTATAATTTATTTCATAGCTTAACAAGTCATACTTCTTCAAAGTAACATCTGTGTTACGAAGGAATCTGCTGTTTACCCAAGATAAGCCGAAATCAGACATTGTGTTTTATTGTCGTGTATAAAATGTGATCATGGGAAATAAAACTACCCTGTTTTGAGCAACGTTTTATAATTTTTATATAGTATTTAGTCGGTGGATTGCATAAACTAACTTTAGCAATAATAAACATGTTAATGTACAGTTTAAGCAAAAAATGTTTTGCACCATTTGACAGTTTTTAGATGACGTCATAACTTTAAATGCGAACCGTAACCGTCCAACCTTTGCCGGTTAAAGCTATTGTTAATGTTAAATATCGACCTGTCAAATTATAATAATAATAATTAATCATTTATTTTCAGGCATTTCACCCATATCAACAACAAAAAAAAAAACAAACAATCTTAACTTAAATTAAATTACATAGTAGATTTCAATTAAATTACAGATAAAAATTTAATACATGTCATAATTACAATTGAAAAAAAAAAAGAAATTAAATGATAGATGTAAAATTATAAAATTAATATAGTCCGATACAATTCATTGATGTTAATTTTAACTTAGTAGTTACATTATTAAAAAAAAAATTTGTTAAAGTTAAATTTGACTTAAGCCTTAACTATAACAGCTAATATGATGCAACCCAGACTAAGTAAATAATAGCAGAAATCAATACTAGTTTCCGTCCAAAATTGATGAGTGACTCGTTGTGTGTACTATTTTTACACCCTTTATTAGTTTCAAATGTATCTATGTAATGTGTAATGGTATCATTGGACATGTTTTTCACCCACTATAAAATGTCGTTATCAATTGAATCAAGGACCGATGAAGATACTATAATTTAAGTAGTCTTTTCTACTTAAATCAGCTTTGTATTAAAACTAGGAGTTCTTATTTGCTCTCTAATTGCAATACGGTTGGAGGTAAGTTCAAATTTAAATTCACAAACACTTTATTCATGTAGGTCACGGAAATGACACTTTTGAATGTCAAAAAAAAATATTGTTTATTATTGAATTTACCGCTACTTCGTAAAGGGTTGAGCTAATGAGAAGAAGCAGCAAAAAAACATTGCCACTCTTTTAAGTCAAGATTTACATTTTAATTGTTTTACAAATCATTTCAATTACAATAATATATGCAAAGTGGCGCAACAAAAATACTCAAATGTCAAAAACTGAAAGGCTTATACGAGTAAGTCAAAAAGAGAAAAAAAAAAGTAAATTAATACTTATAAACGCAAGAGTTATTGAGTATAGTAAATGCATCAATCCACACATACCATAAATAAATATAGGCATTATGTGAGCATTTCATAAAATAAAATGTATAATAACTTTAACTTTAAAGGAAATAATAATAATAAAAAACACATCAGGCAGACCTACCGGTAACAAGATCATCCAGCCACCAAAGATTTAAATGGCGCGTATGAGAAAACAATGGAGAATAGAGAGACAGATGAGATCATGAAGTGAATAAGGAAGGTCGGCCTTCGTCCTTATGTTATAATATATATATAATATTTAATGAGAATAAGAAAGTTATAGAAGAATTATATTGATTCTACAACGATCCGAGCTATGAGGGAAGGCTCACACGTTACAGTATGTATGTCTATTTGTATGTAACTGAATCTGAACGTGATTATTAACCCCTCCAAAAGATCGGATTAATGTGAAACTTTGCACACTGATCAAAGACTGATATTAACTTAATAATTTATATAGTCTGTCTCATTTTTCTTAGCAAGGTCTTCAGGATTGGCGATTTTTTATGTCGGAGTGTCTTTGTGTCAAATACTATGGCGCGTATACATCGATTGTTCATAACTCCGACATTATCATCGTTTTAAGGACCGAAAAAACTAAAAATAGTTAAGAAACTAAAATTCGCTTTTATAGAAAACCAAACTAATATCTCAGAATTACAACCAAACTAGAGGGGAGTGTTCAATCATATTTCTACGCAGCGCATTGTGTCTTAAATAACTCCCTCCCCGCTTAGTGCTACCATGCTTCATACATTACCGCTTTTTGGGCTATTTAATAAATAAATGTGTTGAAAATGTGCTACTTATTCCTAATTCCTGTCGTCGAATTCCACCTTCGCACGACACGCCACAAGTTAGGATATCATCCTCACCATCTGGATGTGTGGCGGTCCTCCACAGTGCGGTTTACAAGGAGCTTTCTTCCACGTACTACAAAGCTGTGGAATGAACTTCCTTGTGCGGTGTTTCCGGGACGATACGACATGGGTACCTTCAAAAAAAGCGCGTACACCTTCCTTGGGCCGGCAACGCTCCTGTGATTCCTCTGGTGTTGCAAGAGATTGTGGGCGGCGGTGATCACTTAACTGTTGTTACCCGTACGCTCGTTTGTCCTCCTATTCCATAAAAAAAAACTTACAGATGAAATGTAACCGCATTAAATCTCTTCACATACTTGATTGCATTTTAGCAAGTTAGAACGATATACAGGGTAGTCCAAAAGTCCGTTAACATTTGAATCGGTTGCCGCGTCTAGCAGCGGCAGCGGAGGGAGGTGGAGGGGTTACGCATTGCAAGAGCGGCCAATGGGAATTTAGTACCATGGCGTCGTTTAGTGGTAGTCAACGTGCGTTTTGTGTACGCGAATACTATCGAAACGACGATTCTGCCACCTTAGCTCAACGAAAGTTTTGCAATCATTACAAGATACGACACAAAAATCAAGCTCCATCAGGTGTGCTAATTAAAAAATGGGTGCTCAAGTTTGAGAAGACGGGTTCAACAATGGATTTACCTCGATCTGGCTCGCGTAGAACGTCGAGGGACCCCGAAAACGTGGAGCGAGTAAAATCGTCTGTTCGTGACCAACCTGGACTTTCAACTCGAAAGCGGTCTGCTGTCCTTAACGTGCCAAGATAATGATGTATTAAACCGCATTCTAAGATAAGTATAAGCATAAGTCTACATTCCTATAAAATCCAAATGGTGCAGGAATTAAGGCCTCAGGACCATGCCACTAGGTTGCAGTTTGCGAACGAAATGGTAGAGCGATTCAACAGTTTTACAAACATTTTTTTCTCAACGAGGCACACTTCCACCTAAATGGGCATGTTAATAAACAAAATTGTCGTTATTGGAGTGACACTATGTCATGGTGATCAAAAACCCCTGCATTCCAGCCAACTCTTGACGAATTAAAGGATCGTATTTGCACAGAAATCCAAAACATCTCAACAGAAACATGTAAAGCTGTTATCGAAAATTTCCGCTCTAGATTACAGCAATGCCAGAATAATGAAGGATTGCATATGACAATCTGCCTAGTACCAGGGGGAACTGTTAATTAATAACTCGACATTGTTGAAATAATTCTTGTGTTGTCCATTTATTTTTTGGCGCATGAACTCACAGGTAATCATGTGTGTCTGTCACATAGTAATGTAATTTGCTTTGGAATCAATTTTGAAAAAATAAATGTCTTTTGTGCCTTTTTATGCCTTTTATTGTGGTGAGAAATTACCATCAGGTGACCCTGAATCTCATTTATCCCCATAATTGATAATATAACGTGGACAATGATACGTTAATAGTTTTATAATAAAATCAATAGGATATTTTAATAATTCATGTAGATGTAAGCCACAATACATATCGACTTTTTAAAGTTATTGTACTGAAATTGGGACTCACTTGAATCTAAACTATTGCAAAGTTTTGCAACTAGAAGTTATCTTAACATAAATATTCATATATCTAATCATATACATACACCCATATGGGTATGAAGTGTTTTAAGTAACCACAGGCTAAAATTAAGTAAGACATTTGCTTCACAGCGTGCATAACCTAATTAGACTGTGTGTGCGGAGCTTCGTGGTTTGTGAATACTCAATTAATTTACTAAAATTGTAAAATGAATTACTGTTTAAAGTCTTAAATTTGTTGAAACTTAACAAAATGAAACATAATACAAATATATATTCTTGATAGTGTAATATATGTTAATAGGCACATAAGTGAATTTGCTAGAAACTGTCATAATGTTAACACCAGGAACAGACATAAACTTATAGTGCCTACTACTCGGCTAAGTGGAGTTAGTAGGTCTTTTGTGGGGCAATGTATATGCTTATACAACAAGGTTCCAGAAAATATTCAAAACAAAAGTATTACATTATACAAAAAATATGTTAAAAAACGTGGAAAAAATGTGGAAAAGGTTACTATAACATAAATGACTTTCTTAATGATTCCACAGATTGGGAATTGAGCGACCGCCCTCAGGCTATTAAATACCAAGTTTAATTGTAGAATATTACTTTGTAAACATATTTTTTCGATAAAAAAAGCCCGCTGAGTTTGCGCCCATTCTTCTCAGGTCTGAGGCATTCGTTTTGGAACGGGTAGTTTTTGACTTTCAATAAGTGATGTCACATCCTATTTTGAATAAAAATAATTGAATTTGTATTTGAACAGCCAAATTAAAGGTATGTTTGTATTTTGTACTTTTGGTGTGACTATAAAATGCAACGAATACTCATATAATTAGATTAAATGTAAATCAGCGTGAAATAACGTTACACATTCTTCATTTACTGGAAATGTTCAGAAAGTAAATGTAACAGCGTTATAGAAGCGGGCTCCATCCATCACTAGTACGAGAGTCCGGACGGCCCACTTAGCCGGTGTGCTCTATCATTCCACTACCTTTTACCAACATCCGTATTCCACGTTCCTATTTTTTTCATTTACCAAAATGATTCATTCTTTACATATCATTTTTTATTTGAAAGAAAGAAAGAAAGAAAGAGAAAGAAAAACATTTATTTCACAAAACACTCACAGGATACACTTAATATAAAAACATAAAAGTACAAAACAAACCAAAAAACAACGTATTTAAATAGTAATAGATTTAATATTGGAGAGTTCCTGTGCAGTGCACATTTGTTACCGTCACGCCAAAGAGATATAAGAAATAATATGACATAAATAAAAATCTACTCACCGCTTTATGTAAAGCTCTTTGCCACCAGAGATTTCATATTTGTAAGGCTTTTCAAAATTTTATTCAATTAATTCGTTTTTTTTTTCAACATTAAGCTTATATTTAATGTGAGGGTATTAATTTTGGATGTAATTTGATAAAAATAATGTTGAAAATTCAATTTTAAATGTAATAAGATTGATATGTTTTTATTATTTAAACCGTAATGTCGCTTATAATCATTTTTTATCTAAAATTTTTTATCTAAAATAGCGCAATCCATAAAACAATTAAGTATTATTTTATAGATACGTTGATGAAATACGTTCTAATAAGTTTAACAAAATATTTCAAAGTTTCCCGTCAATAATAAAAAAAGATATTTCAAAGAAAAATATTTGGAATAATTATTTCCACATCAATTTCCAAAAAATAAGAATTTTCAAACAAACATATTTCAAAAAATATTTATTTTAATTTTTTTTAAATATTGTTGCGTAGCAACCCTTCAAAGTATATGACGAGAGTTGTCAAACTTCAATGCATTGTTAATTTCAACAGGTCCGTCAGCAATACTCGTAGCTCAGCGGAAAAGTGTTTACTTTAGACGCTGTAGACCCGGGTTCGATACACCATGGATTTTTTTGGGTTTTGTAAAGTTAAAGGAAATTTCTAGTAAGTTCTAGTTCTGACTCGAAAGTGTTAAGAAGAAGAAGCAGAAGAAAAGAAGAAGCAGTGAAAAGTGGAAGTGTTCCAAGAAGAAGAAGATAGAAGAGATTTAGTGTTCGGTGCGGTGTGATGCGTTGAAGGTACCGCCGCCCACAAGAGGAACAGCGGCAGACCGGCGAAGCGCAAGTTCAGAAAAAGTGAACGCAAATAAAGACTCGTTCCCTGACCCACTCCCGTGTCAATATATATATACTTTAAATGAAAATTATCAATAACGCAACAGTGCTTTCATACCCCCTCCATGATAGCGTTAAACGTTTAACGCAACCTTGTTGGCAGTAGCATTGTAAATTCCACTTCAAAAAATTTACTATATTATTTTTTATTTCTATTGAGTATTAATTATGAGTTTTTGTATGTAAGTACAATATAAATGTAGAAGGGTAACGTATAATAAAACTGTTTCATAATAATACTTCACTTGATATTTCAGTAAAACATTCGATACAACCACTCCTTAATAACTGTAATCAAGTCAACGTATTTAAATTGTTGACCTATAAATAAGCCATAAGATAAATATCTCTGTCATTATGCAGGGTTGTTAAATCGATTATGTTAATTGCTGTTGTAATAATGCTACTAGTTTCTGTGTACGTATTATTTTGCGATCATAAGTGAAAAAAAATTTAGTTGTATAACCAAGCAGTATGCTGGGCGATTGTGGACTATAAGAAACCCTTTGATTAGATTGAGATCTGGGCGGTGCTTCAGTCTCACTGGAGACGCAAAATTGATTATCGATATATATATACCCAGTGGTTAGTGACCCTGCCTACTGAGCTTGAGGTCCCGGGTTCGAATCTCGGTAGGTGCAACCATTTATATGATGAATATGGATGTTTGTTTCCGAGTCATGGATGTTTATAAGTATTTATGTATGTTTAAGTATATTGTATTAAATACTTGCACCCATAGTACAGGCTATGCCTAGTTTGGAGCAAGATAATTTTTGTAAAAAATGTAGAAACTGATAATTTCAACTAATATAAAAAAAATATCGAAGCGTTGAAGTGTTTGTATGGAAACGCCACCATGCCAGTTCATAACAAGTTGCCAGAATGCCAGTTCAGCTCGAAGTCTATCCGCCTGAAGCAGGAAAGCAAGTTAGATAAGGCAATGTTATTTCACCGAGGTTGTTCACCGCTGCGTTGAGGGATTCTCCACGACGATCTGGTCAAGATCACCGGAATACGTTGGATGAGCGCAGCGCAGGAACGATCGTCGTGGAGATCTTTGGGGGAGACCTTTGTCCAGCAGTAGACATCTTTCGGTTAAAATGTTGATGAAAAAAGTTTAACATATACAAAATGTTTGATAATTAAATGACTTAATTTCTTATATAATTCAAGTATATTTATATTATTATCCTACATAAACATATGATATTCTAAGTCGTTGACGACTTATATAAATTTACTTCCCATCTAAACCCGCCTATGGATGTTTTCACTCCAAAAATGTTTTTTCTAAAAAGAGCTCGTTCCTTAAATTTGCCGTATGTCATTATTTCCCAAAAAGCGCTCCTTATAAGTGACACTATCGAATGTTGTAATAATACAGCGTGTAAGATTTTTTTCAAAATCAGCAGGAACGATTCTTGGTAAAGAAAATTGATTTTTCCATCTAAATCTCCTCTCCTCTCATCCAATTTGAGTTGTTTCAGCTATTCCTCATAGTTTCAGATTTGGCCATGCACGCCCACTTGAAAATTTCATCCTGTATAATATAATGTATTTATTTATCTATAACATATTTTTTCCAGTAATCTGTTTTAGAAAAAAACAGTATTTAATATGATACAGAGCTATTCCAATAGCCAACTCTCATCACCATCATCATAATCAGTCGGAAGACGTCAACTGCTGGACAAAGGCCTACCCAAAAATCTCCATAACGATCGGTCTTGCATCCAACGTATTCCGGCGATCTTGACCAGATCATCGGTCCATCTTGTGGTGGGCCTACCAACACTGTGTCTTCCGGTAAGTGGTTGCCATTCGAGGACTGTACTGCCCCACCAGCCATCTGTCCGTCGAACTATGTGTCCTGCCCACTGCCACTTAAGTTTAGCCAACTCTATTAATTTAACTTTTCCTATAATTTTTTAGTATTTTAAGTATTGAGTCTATTCAATCTATTAATATAGAACTGCTGATTAACATGCTCGATTATGGGATCCTGAAATGTAAGCTGGTTGAAATTAATAATTTGCATATACAAACATGCAAATGCACATAATCCGATGTTTAATCCCACTAATAACTTTGCTGTACCTAACTATGTAGAATATGGATGTATTTAATCCTTTAAAATAATATTTATAAAATTTAATCCTACATTATCTATTATCATACATTATTAAAATACTCTAAAACTGATGTCTGTTTGAGCGATCCGACGTAGCAAGAACCTAATTAATGTCCATACAACCAACCCTGTACCTACTAGTGTTATGAAACCATCTGTGAAATAATAATAAATTTCTTTATTGGGGCAACAGAGGCCCATATTTTGTTAGTAACAGGCTTAAAAAACTATGTTAGTATATTACAATTGCTACAATTTGCTTAATATAATATAATTTATTCTTAATACATAATTAAAACATAGAATAACTTTGATAACAATCTGAGACGGTGTGTTTTTATCGGACAAGAACTTGAACGAATCGTTGCAGTATTGGCGAATCCAGGTTTCCCGCTATCATATTCAGGATACTGTTTGAGCTCGAACGCAGCCTTGCCAGGACGGATGACGTCCTTTTCCTTATGATGGCATAGAAATCATCCGATCGCGCTTGAGCAAACATGCCTGA
Organism: Leptidea sinapis; assembly: GCF_905404315.1. NCBI lineage: Eukaryota > Metazoa > Arthropoda > Insecta > Lepidoptera > Pieridae > Leptidea > Leptidea sinapis. The sequence continues at coordinate 2,468,892 of NC_066288.1, read as the reverse complement.
TGCCGAACAAAACCGCGAAATATCCTGATGAGTTTTCTTGCGTGGTAATTCAGCCAATATTCGTCTTCAAACAATTCAACACGTGTTTCACCTCTACACGAGGCATCCTCAGGAGCTGTTAACTCGCCTCAGACTCAGACTGAGTCTCGTGAGAGAGTTTTTTTTATGAAAATAAGGGACGAGACGAGCAGGACGTTTAGCTGATGGTAATTGATGCCTATTACAATGCAGTGCCACTCAGGATTCTTGAAAAACCCAAAAATTCTGAGCGGCACTACAATTGCACTCGTCACCTTGTGACATATGATGTTAAGATAAATATGGATTTCCGCAAATTAACGCCTACTTCTATAAATTTTCTGTGAAATATAAAACTAATGAGGAGTTGATATATACTGTGACAGCGTGTATGAATAAGGTGAGTTACCGTCGAAAAGTTTATTGGGATAGAAGAGTGTTGACTCTTCTATCCCAATAAACTTTATGATAGTTACGATTTTTATCTCAAGTAGGCCACAACCGGAGATAGACTGAATATTGGGAACGGCCGTAAGTCAGCCCAATGCAAAAGTAAAGTTAGTGTCTTATCACACTTAGCTTAGTTTTACGTGAGAAAAGTCTGAGCAAAGTCTAAGTACGCTATATAAATCTCAGCCTATGAGTCTCGCCAGCTGTGAGTACATTTCCCTAAGGCCTTATAGGTACTAGCGCTCAGCCACTTAACAAATGTTCAAGCACGATGTTTGAATTAAGAGTTTATACTGCAATTTTATTATTTAATGGCAGCAGTTAAAGGTAAAAAAGAAGTATATTTTACCTTTAACTTTTACCCGCAACAGGGGTTTTTTATAGTTACGATAATTCATTCAAATAATTTAAAATATGATAAATATTTACCACCTTCTAGAAGTTGGTATGAATTTATTCTGACCTAAAATTGTTTTGTTTAAAATATTCATTAAAACTTGCTTGGAAATATAATAAGTGTTCAATGAAATATTGTTTTACGCTCCGTAAATTATCATCATTGTTCTATGTAATTCTTATTGCTTATATTTTCATAGTAAATTCTAATTGAACATTAAGGGATTGACTATATGGAAAACATATTCATAGCTTTAAAAATGTATTTAATATAAGGTAACATAGTATGGATGTTGAAAAATATTCAAATTTTATTTTGAAATGTTGTAAAAGCAAGACAGCATATTTTAATTCTTAGCTTTAATATGTTACGAGTAACGCTAGAATATTAAGTGATCCACTTAGTATTTCCTAGGATATTTGGGAAAAGGGCTATTGATTATTAAATAAAAATCATGTGTATTTTTTTATTAAAAAGACCAAAGTCACAACCCGTCAAAACTAGATCTGCTCTCCTGCAACACCAAAAGAACCCAACTAGTGTTGGATGATCGTAGATGTGTAAAGGGAAACGATAAATAAGAATTAAATTTGATTTTCTTTTTAATGTATTTGTGCAGCAATGAGATCCCACAGCTTGTTAGAGAAACTATTGGTTTTAGATTAGCGCAAACATGGACTACCGCGGTCTCACTCTGCAGTACAAATACATCAAAAAGACCCGAAAGTATGGACTTCGTCAGGAGTAAGTGTCGTGAATTATTGAATGAAAGGCTGAATCGAATTAAACACCACTTGGACAGATTTATGTTCTATTAGTGTCGACTGTCAATGTCTCAAGAGCTTCACGCCGCCTCCGCAGTTCCGCCCCGACCACGATTCATGCAATTGGATCGAAATATCATCTATAATAAATTAAATATATATTGTAAGTACCTGTTTTGGTTACATATATAATATAGACTTAGAGACCATATTGGTCGATAATCGAATGTTGGTTATTAAGAAATCTGGTACCTGTTCTGGCACCTGTCCTCCAAATGTGCGGGTATCACTTTCTGCTTGGAGACTTTTAAATAAGCGACGTTCAGGATCCCGCGAAATTCGTCGCTTCGCGGTTGGCCACTAAGGCGTGTGGAGTGCAAAACCCGTCCCATCCACCGCGAACACTCAAAGGGTCATAAGGCGCAGATAAGCGCCCCTCCATCGCCCGGTACGGAGGCAGCGAATACAGTGCAAGTGGACATCGTCCTCCCGGGCCCATTCCACCACCTCCTTCAAGGAGATAACGATTATTTGGTGACACACCACAACCTGACATTAGCCAAATTGTGATCGTGGTGTACTTCTGCAAAAGCAGCAATAAGAATAATATAATAATATAAACTAGTATATGATATAAAACTTGTGACCTTACGTGCGCTTAAAATAATTGAACGAAAAATATAAGTGCTCGACGAACAAATACATTAAATATTTAATTATTTAATATAAAGAATAATGATTTTATAGGAACACTGTACAAACCAGAAAAATTGCATGCTATTTTATTCAATCTACAGTATCTAAAAGAAAATAAATTCTTAGATTTAGATGCGACTCCACATTTCACATAGGAGACTTGGACAGAAGACCCTACAGGTAAGTAATTACCGCCACCCACGTTTTTTCTCGGCCTTTTAGGAAGGTAAACACTCTTCCTAGCTTCTATGTCATTACTAATGATATAATGAAATTCTATAATAATGAGAAGAACACAAGTTATAAAGACGTGGTATATAATAATTATACATCCATGAAGTCTTCATTGCTCAGTTTAATTATCGCCGCAACTTCTTAATCATAAAAATGTGATAGTTATGCAAATTACTTTCATTTAGTAGAGCATATAAAGTTCCTTTAGTAAGTGCAGCCGTTTTTATTTATTTCATTACAAATGAACTGTAGTTTTAGGCCAAGTACATACAAATGTTATGAAAGAACAATATAAGATGATTTGTTTTTTTAGTACATATCTACTACTTAACTGTTAGTTACTGTGCATGTTAGTTTCTCAAGGAAGAAGAAACCAATTCTATCCTATTACAATCTCAGTACTACAACATTGCTTAAAATTAGTGAAAAAAAGGATTTTTTTTATAATAATAAAGGACGAGACGAGCAGCACGTTCAGCTGATGGTAATTGATACGCCATGCCCATTACAATGCAGTGCCGCTCAGGATTCTCAAAAAACCCAAAAATTCTGAGTGGCACTACAATTGCGCTCGTCACCTTGAGACATAAGATGTTAAGCCTCATTTGCCCAGTAATTTCACTGGCTACGGCGCCCTTCAGACCGAAACACAGTAATGCTTACACATTACTGCTTCACGGCAGAAAGGTCTTGGTATATCTAAAAGGTCACCAGTTGATCAACGACCGACAGTACGGCTTTCGCCATGGTCGGTCGGCAGGAGATCTTCTGGTATACCTAACACATAGATGGGTGGCGGCTATTGAAAGCAAGGGGGAAGGCCTGGCAGTTAGCCTGGATATAGCGAAGGCCTTTGATCGTGTATGGCACAAGTCGCTCCTCTCAAAACTTCCATCATTTGGGCTTCCCAAGAGCTTGTGCAAGTGGACCTCCAGCTTCCTCACTGGGCGCAGCATACAGGTCGTTGTCGACGGATATTGCTCGAACCCGAAGCCCGTGAATGCTGGAGTGCCCCAAGGCTGTGTGCTATCTCCCACGCTGTTTCTTCTGCATATCAATGATATGTTGGACTCCTCCAACATACATTGCTATGCAGACGACAGCACTGGTGATGCCGTATACACGGGCCATGCAAGTCTCTCTCGAGAAATCGTCGACCAGTGCCGGGAGAAACTTGTGTCTTCTATCGAGTCCTCTCTCGAGAAGGTCGCGGAATGGGGTAAATTGAACCTTGTCCAATTTAACCCCCAGAAGACTCAAATTTGCGCGTTTACCACTAAAAACCCCATTTGTCGTATCACCGCTCTTCGACAACACTTCCCTTAAAGCCTCGCCTAGTATCGGAATACTGGGTATCGAAATCTCGAGCGATTGCCAATTTCGTGGCCATCTGGAGGGCAAAGCCAAATTGGCTTGGAAGAAGCTGGGCGTCATCAATAGAGCACGGCAATACTTCAAGCCGGCCCACATTCTAGCGCCCTACAAAGCGCAGGTCCGGCCACACATGGAGTATTGCTGTCATCTCTGGTCTGGCGGACCCCAGTATCAGCTCGATCCATTTGACCGCGTGCAACGCAGAGCAGCTCGAATTGTCGGGGACCCAGTGCTCTGCGAACGGCTGGATCACTTGGCGTTGCGTAGAGACGTCGCTTCATTGTGTGTCTTCTACCGCATTTATCACGGGGAGTGTTCCGAAGAGCTGTTTCACCTGATTCCTGCCGCTGAATTCCACGATGGCGAGTCGTGCCATCGCACGACTCGCCACAAGTTAAGATATCATCCCCACCATCTGGATGTGTGGCCATTCTCCACAGTGCGGTTTTCAAGGAGCTTTCTTCCGCTTACTACAACGCTGTGGAATGAGCTTCCTTGTGCGGTGTTTCCGGGACGATACGACATGGGTACCTTCAAAAAAGCGCGTACTTAAAGGCCGGCAACGCTCTTGTGATTCCTCTGGTATTGCAAGAGAATGTGGGCGGCGGTGATCACTTAACACCAGGTGACCCGTACGCTCGTTTGTCCTCCTATTCCATAAAAAAAAAAAAATAGGCGCCGTTGTGGTACCCATAATCTAGCCGGCTTCCTGTGCAAAGGAGGACGGAGAACTTCGCTTTACATCTCTTGTTGATCATATTCTGTCTAAATCTGCACAAATGCTTGGTTTTATTAAATGAAATCCAAAAGAGTTTAAGCTCTTATCCACCAAAATTAATCTCTTCAGACTTTTAGTCCGAAGTTGCTTAGAGTATACTTGTGCAATATGGAATCCCTTTTATAATATAAATTTGACATTGAAACCATTCAAAGGTCATTCATCATTGAAAACCTTCAATGATCATTTTAGAAACAAGATTTTTGGCGTATACGTATGCGTGGTTATAATGAACACCCTAATGCCAAACAACTAAAAGGCATCATAAGGAAATTGCTGTGCCACATAGAACTAAAACTGTTAATAATAATAAAATCAGGAAACTGTGTACTAATGAACATGAACACGAAACACTAGAAAACGTCAGTATGTTGATGTGGTCTTTTTCACTGCATAATATTAATACAACTGCACCATCTTCACGGACTGATGATGCATATGAAAATGAAAGTGACGGTTTATAATAGATAAAGAGATATAAGAAAATGAAGGCATAAGGTTTCGTTTACTGGATCATAACAAACTTGGGAATACATATAGGAATAAGATACATAGCTCGTTTTGTGGTGAGATCTGTATGTCACCATTAAAAATGCATGGGTTGCATCGACTTGTTAACTGGGAACAGTAAGTTTGTTTTAAGCACACGAGATGCAAGTAGAAAAATATATGCCTCAAGCTACAGAACTTGTAGTTTATGTAATATAATAGTGTACATTAAAATATTAAATATTTTTTTAGTTTGGTGAAAAATAGTAAACCTAACATTTATCCTATACTCTATATCCATCTCAATCTCTCGTAGCCTACGCCTGATTAAAAATACTCATTGAAAAAATGAAATTTGAATTGTTTACAGTAATCCTAATTCTTTTTATGTATAGTTTACATGAAGCGACTGTTTATTTTTTTAATACTTTTCAGAAGTTCACTTCTACCGTGTGTGACTTGCACACACACACATACACATATATTTTTTTTCCTCTATGCTCTCCAGCCATATATATGTGTATAATAGCTTATGCCAATGACTTCGTCCGTGTAGATAAAGGGTTTTAAAAATAATAAACAAGGTTGGAATTGAAGATTATCTTATGTCCTATACTAGTTCCGGTTCTCGTTTTCGCTCCTATTCCCAACACATAAAAAGGCATAAAAGGCATTTATTTTCTCAAAATTTATTCCTTTAGAATTCTTTTTGATGTCATTTCTTATACTACTAGATACTACTACCGCTTCGGAAACAAATGGCGCTCTGAGAGAGAAGAAGCGGCGCAAGAAACTCTCTCAGCATTCTTTTTTTTTTGCGCTCTTTTCAATAAAAATATACAATATTGTACAGTTGCTATAAAATAATCACAATCTAGTCCCAGGCTGTCCGATCATTTAGATATTCAGCAGTGGAGTAATAGGATTTACGACAGAGCCATTTTTTTATAAAACATTTAAATTTATTTATAGACAATGCCTGAACAGTGGCTGGGACTTTATTGTAGAAGTGTATACATTTACCCTTAAAGCTATTATGTATCTTATTATACAATGCCAGAGATGTCGCAGGAGAAGCAAAATAATCTGGCTATAAGTATGCTTAATATAAAACCTTAATGAATGATTTTGTTACAGTAAATAAAACTGAACTTGCATAATTCCTTTAGTTAACAATTTCTTAATAATAGTTTTACCGAAATCCCTCATAATATGAATCTTATTTCGAGGAAGATTGCTGTGGCAAACTAAACCTACTTTTGGTATAGTTATAGCTCATCAACGTGGATTTCAGTGCTTCACAAATCCCGCGGGAACCATGGATTTTTCCGGGAAAAAATGTAGCCTATGTCTTTTCCCAGTACTCGCTGTACCAAATTTCATCCAAATCGGTTCAGTAGCTCCGGCGTAAAAGCATAACAATATAATATATATAATATATATAATATCTTTAAATAAGGAAGGTGATTATGCCTCAGTACTTTTAATACTTAAAAAAAGTAAATTGATGATTTTTGTGTGTGTTTATGTTCCATTGACCTAAATTTGATCGTAAACAGTTCTACGTCAACTGCTTGAGTAATGTTTACTTTTCAAAGTAAACCCCTTCAAAGTGTCAATCAAAGACGCTGAATGAAGAAAACGTCTTCCTCCGACCCCAAAGTTCGCCAATTTGCATCACTTTGGACTGAGAAAGCTTTTACGAGACTATAATTAGAAATGATCTAAGTCGCATATATATAATGTTTATAATTATCATCTCAAAATAGCTTCCAATTTTTTTTGGATGTTGAAAAAGATTACTGAAATAAATAACTTTAACAAACTACTTTATTCTCTGATTTATAAAATGTGTGTTTTTGATTAATAACTTACTATTATTATACTAAAGAATATTCATTGCGTTGAGGTCGCTATTAGTCAATCAGTCAATATTCTTTAACTTTTATTTCATTATATTATAGCAATGTTTTTAACTTATTAAAGCCGTCCAAAGCTCAAAAATAAGCTACTTGATTATTATCAATCTTGAATTAGTAGAGCCTTAAATATTATTGGTTGGTGATAATTCTGATGGCAAATCTAGAAAAAAATATTTATTTATATATATATATATATATATATATATATATATATATATATAAAATATTATATTATTTTCCTAGGGATACTCCGACGTACAGATCAACAGACTTTTCTCATATAAAATTATGATTCAATAAATCTTATTATGAAAACATTTTTTTTATGGTTTCAATAATATAATTTGGAGTGTAAGAATAGTTTTGTAAAAAGAAAATGACGCGCGGCGGTCTATAGATAGTAGGCATACCCACACGCGTGTGTGATGAGCAAAAACAGAAAAAACGAAAACAAGGAAAAAGTTACGTAACTGAGTAACATAGTACTTTAAATAAATTAATAAGTCATAATAAAATCTATTAAAATTAACTTCTTTCGACCATTGGATTATATCAGCATTTTAATTCTATCAGACTTTTGGTATACGTTGTTGCATATTCCACTAATAAATATTCACTAATTTCATTTATATGTTTTCACTGATAAAATATATGTTTTCTGAAAACTTTTTATATTTAAGGTTCCGTGTTCTCTTTGTGTGTATTTTAGCGATATGTATCTCATATTTAAAATAAGGATATACATACCATCAATATGAGAAGTAAAAATAAAATCGCTATTCTAAAAACGAGACTCAGTGAAATACAAAATTCGTTTGTTTGTCTCAGTGTGAAGTTCTTTAATAAAATTCAAAATAATATTACATATCTAACACATTCTAAATAAAAAAAATATAAAGAATCGCCTAATTTGAAAATACGATTAACGAATATATTATAGAGGATAAAGAAGTATGGAAAATAGATGCTCCTGGTCAACCTAATAATAATTCTTCATATTAAGATTTTATAATCTTATGAATGTAACATATACATGTAATATGGCATTGCTTGCGGCCGAGTGGTGTGCCGAGTCGTCTCCTTCCCTCAAATATGTGCGAAGGGAACGATGGCTAGTTTATGCGCCAACTCGTGAACGGGTGCTACATGTGGTGCAATGTAGACCTGTTAGAGTTCATAAATCATTGTATTTGTTGGATGCGATTACTAATAAACAAGTCAGCAGATTGGGATAGGATGCGTTCCTTTTTTGCATCCTACCCTTGGGGCAGGGTTTGTTTCCCTTCGGATGATCCTAGTGCCTGCGCCGTTGCAGTAGCCGATGTGATACTGCAGGGCATGAATATTTTTATACCAAGCTCTGTAGTACCGATCGGTGGCAGATCACAGCTCTGGTTCGATGCGTCAGTTAAAGCAGCATCTGACTGCAAAAAACAGGCGTATCGAACTTGGGTTGCGGCGCTGGGCTCAAAGGATCCAAACTGCAAAGTTCTGAAGAGGAAATATAACCGTGCCTCCAGGTTTTTTAAGCGGCAAATCGCCCGTGCGAAATCGAAGCACGTCGTCAAAATTGGCGAGCAGCTTTTCAGTTACCCGACCGGAACACGCAAGTTCTGGTCGTTGTCGAAAGCTGCTCTTGGTAACTTCAACCAGCCGTCCATGCCGCCGTTGCACATGAGGAATGACACCCTGGCCCATACGGCAAAAGACAAAGCCGATCTCCTGTGCACTCTTTTTGCCTCCAACTCGAGTCTTGACGACAACGGAAAA